>NC_073305.1:142496467-142588967 GCF_027595985.1 Sorex araneus | reverse complement strand
AGGGAGCTACTGAGGATGCACAGGGAGCTAAAAAAGCAATAGAAGCACTGCCGATAAAATACAAAAGGATTTGAAAGTAAAAATGCAGAAAATGAAAACAAAATTACAAACGGTTGTGTCAGATCTCAGAAACCTTAGCGAATTGAAAAACTCAGCAGAAGCTCTCAACAGCAGAGTAACAGCTGCTGAGGACAGAATCAGTGAGCTCGAAGATGAAGTGCAGAGACTCTCCAGAAAACAGAAGAACATGGAAAAGAGACTCACAATCTGGGAACAGAAGTCAAGCGGAGATTGGGATGAAGCCAAGAGGGGTAATATAAAAATTATTGGAGTCCCAGGGGGACAGGAAGAAAACCCTAATGAAGAAGAAACCGTCAAAGACATCATTTCCAGAGCTGAAGAAAACAAGCGACCACATTCCGGAGGCCTGAAGAGTACCAGCTAGAAGAAATCCAAATAAAAATACCAAAAGACACATCCTAATCAAAATAACCAAAACCTTAGATAGAGACAAAATTCTGAAAGCAGCAAGATCAAAGAAAGAAATTGCTATAATGGAGCATCCTTAAGATTCACAGACACCTTATCAGATGAAACCCTCACAACCCAAAAACAGTGGTGGGATACAGTGAAAAAAAAAACAAAGAAATAAATGCCTCACCAAAATTACTTTACCCAGCTAGACTCTCATTCATAATAGAAGGAACAACACACAATTTTACACAAGAACAATAGCACAGAAACTTCATAGACACAAAACCATGGTTGCAAGAATAAAAAAATGGGCCATTTTAAGACAAGACAAGTCCCTCAAATACACCAAATTTCAGCAGAATGATGGGACAAAACCCCATAACAATAATCGCTCTCAACATCAGTGGGCTAAACGCACCAAGTAAAAGACATAGAGTGGCAGGATGGATCAGAAAATTGGATCCATCATTCTGCTGCCTACAAGAAACACATCTCAACAGTCAGAGAAAACACAGACTCAAAATTAAAGGCTGGAAAACAATCCTACAGGCAAACAACTCCCATAAAAAAGCTGGGGTAGCCATCCTAGTATCAGACCACATTGATTTCAGACTGAAGAAGATCACAAGAGACAGTGGAAAATCATTTCTTATTGATCAAAAGATCTGTACAACAGGAAGAACTTACAATACTAAATGTATATGCTCCTAGCAAGGGATAAGCAAAGTACTTAAAAAAACTACTCATAGACTAGAAGAAAGACATCAATAACAACACAATACCAGTGGGAGATTTCGACACTGGTTTATCACCTATCAACAGATCAATTAGACTCAAGCTTAGCAAGGACATACTTCATCTGAGGGAAGAAATATAAGAAATGGGATTACTAGATATATACAGGACGCTTCATCCTCAAAAAGCTGAATACACATTTTTCTCAGGTGTGCATGGAACATTCTCCAAGACAGACTACACGTTGAGCCACAAAATATACCTCCATAAAATTAAGAATATAGAGAATGTATCAATAATCTTCTCAGACTATGATGTGCTGGAATTAGAAGAAAATCACACACAAACATAAAACCAAATCAAGCACATGGAAATTAAACAGCTCACTATTGAACAAAAAGTGGCTTAGAAAGGAAATCAAAGAGGAAATCAAAAGATTCCTGGAAATGAACGAAAATGAGGAGACAAATTACCAAAACTTATAAAAACTGGAAAAAGCTACATCAAGAGGAAAATGTATAACTCTACACGCATTTCTTTGGAAGGAAGAGTGAGCCCACATATGTAACCTAACCTCACAGCTTCAGAGTTTGGAGAATGAGCAACAAAAGGAGCCCAATCTGAACAGGAAGAAGGAAAAATAAAACTCAGAACAGAAATTAACAAGATGGAAAGCCAAAAAACAATCCAAAAGATCAATGAAACCAAGAGCTTGTTTTTCAAGAAAATAAACAAGATCAATAAGCCTCTAGCAAGACTCACAAAGTAAGGGAGAGAGAAAACCTTAATAAACCGAATCAGAAATTAAAAGGGAGACATCACAACAGAAACTACAGAAATTCAAAGGATCCTCAGGGATTACTTTGAGAAGCTTTATGCCACAAAACAAGAAACCTTGAGGAAATGGACAAATTTCTGGATTTCTATAGCATCCCAAGAGGATGAATTAAAAGGATCTGGAATACCTAAACAGACCTATCACCATCAAGGAAATTGAAATAGTAATAAAAACTCTCCTCAAGCACAAAACTCCTTGCCCAGATGGATTTACTAGTGAATTCTTCCAAATCTTTAAAGAGGACTTATTCCCAATCCTCTAAGCTTTTCCAGGAAACTGAAGTATCAAAAACACTTCCAAACAGTTTCTATGAAACTAATATTACCCTGATACCAAAAGCAGATAGAGGTACAACAAAGAAAAAGAATTACCGACCGATATCCTAATGAACATAGATGAAAAGATCCTCAACAAAAAATTAGCAAATAGAAACCAACGACTCATCAAAAACATCATACACCATGACCAGGTGGGATTCATCCCAGGGATGCAACGATGATTTAATATTCGGAAGTCAATCAACATAATTCGTCATTTTAATAAAAGAAAAGATAAAAACCATATGATCATATCATTAGACACAGAGAAAGCATTTGGCAAGATCCAGCGCCCGTTTATGATGAAAACTCTCAGCAAAATGGGCATCGAAGGAACTTTCTTCAATATAGTCAAAGCCATCTACCAAAAGCCCACGGAAAATATCATTCTCAATGTGAAAAACTAAAAATCTTCCCTCTAAGATCAGGCACAAGACAAGGTTGCCCGCTTTCGCCACTTCTATTCAATATAGTACTGGAAGTCCTGACCATAGCAGCTAGGCTATAAAAAGATATCAAGAGCATACAGATAGGAAAAAAAAAAGGCCAAGCTATCACTATGTACACACACTCTGATACTATATTTAGAAAACCCTAAAGACTCTACAAAAAAGCTCTGTATAGTAAAATGACAGGCTACAAAATCAACACCCAAAAGTCCATGACATTTTTATATACAAACAACAAGAGAAGAAAGAGACATTAAAAATACAGTCCTGTTCACAGTAGTGCCTTAAAAAATTAAGGACCTTGGAATCAGCTTAATAGAAGAGGTGAAGGACCTACACAAGGAAAATTACAAAAATACTACTTCAAGAAATGTAAGTGTGGACGACCCGATCTCAACCCAGCATCCAGCAGGCAGGAACCTTGATCCAGATGTGCTGGCCTGGTCATTTGGGTCTAGACGGAGCGCGGCCTTGTGGTAGTGGGCATGGCCTCCGCTGTAGTGGGCGTGGTCTCCGGGGGCCAAAGTTATTTTCTCCTGTTTTAGTACACTTGACAGACATCTCAATCCCCATTACCTAACTTTGTGGAGATCTCCCCAGTTACCTCAAACAGAAAAGGCAAATAAGCCACAAGCCCTCTCCAATTGCACCAAAATATCGAAACCTCACAAAGAGAGAACAGCTCTAGTGAACTGTAAGTTTCCACCTCCATACAACTGTGACAGCATGAAGAAATGGTGCAAATCCCTGCAGCAATGAGAGGATGAAGAAAAGAGTCCAGAAGCCTCAGCAGGGTTTTCCCACAAATATGATCTCTTTGATAAAGAATTCAGAGAAGAAATTCTGAGAATGTTCATCAAAATTAAAGAAACAGCAGAGCAGTCCGTGAAGAAATTATGGGAAGAAATGAGAACAGAAATAGGAAAGCTACCTTCAGAAATTTCACGAATAAAGACTCGGTAGATGAAATAAAAAAACACAGTGGGAGCCCTCAACAGTAGAATGACTACAGCTAAAGATAAAATTAGTGAGCTTGAAGATGAGCAGCACAAAGCCCACAGGCTACAACAAACAATTGGAAAAGACCTCAAAATAGATGTAGGGCCAATCAGAGATATAAGGGATGATTCCAAGAGGAATAACATAAGAATCACCGGAGTTCCGGAAGGACAGAGAGGCAACCCTAATGAGAAAGCCACAGTTAACGAAATCATTGCTGCAAAGTTCCCATAGCTGGATAATGCAGACGTCCAGATCCTAGGGGCCCAAAGGGTACAGTCTAGAAGAGGCCCTAATAAAAATACTCATATCATATCATAGTCATATCATAGTCAGAATGATGGATGCCATGGATAGGGACACAATACTGCAAGCAGCAAGGTCAAAAAAAAAAAGAAATCACATACAAAGGAGCACCACTTAGATTCATGGTAGACTTATCAGAGGAAACCCTCCAAGCCAGAAGACAATGGTAGGACTCAGTGAAAAAACTCAATGAAATGAATGCCTCACCACGAATACTGTATCCGGCTAAGTTCTCACTCAAACTTGAAGGAACTATACACAATTTCGTGGATAAACAACATCTCAGAATTTCATAGACTCAAAACCAAACTTAAAAGAAGGGCTAAAGGGGCTCCTGTAAGAAAAGAAAAAAAACCTACAAGCACAACAAACTCCTAAAGAAAGATCACACAGAACTTCATGACAATAATCTCTCTCAACATCAATGGTCTAAATGCACCCATTAAGAGACACAGAGGGGCTAAATGAATTCAGAAACTGAACCCAGCATTCTGCTGCCTACAAGAAACACATCTGAATGGTCAGAGCAAACACAGAGTCAAAGTCAAAGAATGGAAAACAATCCTTCAAGCAAACAACTCCCTCAAAAAACTAGGGTTGCCATACTAGTATCAGACAACATAGATTTCAGGTTGAAAAAGATTAGAAGGGACATCGAAGGCCATTTCTTATTAATCAAGGGATACGTACAGCAGGAAGAACTCACACTCCTAAACGTATATGCACCTAATGTGGGACCAACAAAATACTTAAAACAACGGCTAACATATTTTAGAGAGGACATTGATAGCAACACAATAGTAGTTGGAGACTTCAACACCACCTTATAACCTCTGGATAAATCAATAAGATCAAAACTCAGCAAGGAAACACTGGCCTTGAAGGAAGAAATAGAAGAGAGAGGGCTACAAAAGGAGAGAGAGAGAGAGAGAGAGAGAGAGAGAGAGAGAGAGAACAAATTGGAATGCCCTGCCACAGAGGCAGGGTGGGGCGGGGATATGGGATCAGGGGGTGGGAGGGATACTGGGTTCATTGGTGGTGGAGAATGGACACTGGTGGAGGGATGGGCTCTCGAACATTGCATGAGGGAAAAACAAGCACAAAAAGGTGTGAATCTGTAACTGTACCCTCACTGTGACTCACTAAAATAAATAAATAAATAAATAAATAAATAAATAAATAAAATTTTAAAAATATATTAAAAAAAGAAGAGAGAGGGCTAATAGAGCTATATAGGGCTTTGCATCCCCATAAAAAAGAATACACATTCTTTTCCAGTGAACACAGAGCATTCTCCAAAATAGATATGCTCTGGGCTACAAAGCATACCTCCATAGAATCAGGAAGATAGAAATTGTATCAACTATCTTCTCAAACCATGATGCACTGAAGATAGAAGTTAATCTTGCACAGATGCAAAGAACCAAACCATACTCCTGGAAATTAAACAACTCAATGTTGAACAATAAGTGAGTCAGGGAGGAAATCAAGGAAGAAATCAAAAGTTACCTGTAAACAAATGAGGATGAAGACACGAGCTACCAGAATCCTCTGTGTTAAAGGGAAAATTTATAGCTCTGCAAGCATATCTCAAGAAGGAAGAAAGGGCCCACATAAATAACCTGACCTCACAGCTCAAGACCTTAGAAAAGGACTAACAAAAGGAGTCCAAACCAGGCAGAAGGAAAGAAATAATAAAACTTAGACCAGAAATCAATGATATGGAAACCCAAAAAACAATTCAAAAGATCAATGAATCTAAGAGTTGGTTCTTTGAGAAAATAAATAGGATTGATAAACCACTAGCAAGACTCACAGAGAAATAAAGAGAGAGAACTCTAATAAACTGAATCAGAAATGAAAGGGGGGACCACAACAGAAACCAAATAAATTCAAAATATCATCAGAGACTACTTCAAAAGTGTGTACACCACGAAACAAAAGAATCTAGAAGAAATGGATAAATTCCTGGATTCTTATAGCATCCCTGGGCTAAACCAAGACAATTTGGAATACCTGAATAGACTCATTACTATCAAGGAAATTGAAACAGTAATCAAAAGTCTTCCCAGAAACAAAAGTCCAAGTCCATATGGATTCACTAGCGAATTCTTCCAAATATTTAAAGAAGACCTACTGCCAATTCTTTTCAAGCTTTTCCAGGAAATAGAGGAAACAGAACCACTCCCAGACAGTTTCTATGAGGCACATATCACCCTAATACCAAAACCAAACAGAGACACCACAAAAAAAATACCAATATCTCTGATGAATATGGATGCAAAGATCCTCAACAAAATACTAGCGAATATAATCTAACAACTCATCAAAAAGATACACCGCGACCAAGTGGGATTCATTCCGGAGTTGCAAGGATGGTTCAACAATAGAAAGTCAATCAACATAATCCACCATATCAACAAAAGAAAAGATAAAAACCATATGATCATATCAGTAGATGCAGAGAAAGCATTTGACAAGATCCAGCACCCGATCATGATGAAAACTCTTACCAAAATGGGCATAGATGGGAACTTCCTCAATATAGTCAAAGCCATCTACCACAAGCCGATAGGAAGTATTATCCTCAATGGGGAAAAAATAAGACCTTCCCTCTAAGATCGGGGTCAATGCAAGGATGCCCACTCTCACCACTTCTGTTCAATGTAGTACTGGAAGTACTTGCAATAGTGATTAGGCAAGAAAAAGACATTAAGGCCATCCAGATAGGAAAGGAAGATATCAAGCTCTCACTATTTGCAGATGATATGATATTATATTTAGAGAACCCCAAAGCCTTTACCAACAAACTCCTCGAGACAATACACTCATATAGAAAAGTCGCAGGCTATAAAATCAATACCATAAGTCCATGGCTTTCCCATATGCAAATAATGAGAGAGAAGAAAGTGATATGAAAAAAGCAACCCCGTTCACAATCATGCTTCAGGAAATCAATTACCTATGAATCAACTTAACTAAGGAAGTGAAGGAGCTGTACAGAGAAAATTACAAAACGTTATTTCACAAAATAAAAGAGGACAGGAGGAAATGGAAGCACATCCCCTGTTCATGGATTGGGAGAATTAACATGGTCAAAATGGCAATACTTCCCAAAGCGTTATACAGATTCAATGCGATCCCTATAATGATACCCATGACATTCTTCAAGGAAGTGGACCAAACAGTCCTAAACTTCATAAGGAACAACAAACCCTCACAAATAGCTAAAGCAATTTTGAGGAAAAAGAAGATGGGAGGCATCACCTTTCCCAACCTCAAACTCTACTACAAAGCGGTAATAATAGAAACTGCATGGTACTGGAACAAAAGCAGAGTGGTAGACCAATGGAACAGGTTAGAATACCCTTACACAAAACCTCAAATATATGATCATCTTATCTTTGATTAGGAAGCAAGAAATGTAAAGTGGAACAAAGAAAGCCTCTTTAACAAATGGTGCAAGCAACACTGGACAGCTACATGCAAAAAAATGGGTTCAGACTTATACCTAACACCATGCACAAAAGTCAGATCAAAATGAATTAAAGACCTCAACATTAGACCAGAATCCATAAGGTACATTGAAGACAAGGTTGGCAAAACCCTTCATGAAATTGAAGCTACAGGTATCTTCAAAGAGGACTCGCCACTGACCAGGCACGTGGAAACAGAGATAAACAAATGGGACTATCTTAAACTGAGAAGCTTCCGTAACTCAAAAGATACAACGACCAGAATACAAATACAGTCTACAGAATGGGAAAAGATATTCACCCAATACCCATCAGAAAAAAGGTTGATATCAAGGATTTACAAGGCACTGCTTAAACTCCACAAGAAGAAAACAACCAAGCCCATCAGAAAATGGGGCTATGAAATGACCAGAAACTTTCTCAAGGAAGAAATCCGAATGGCTAAAAGACACATGAAAAAAATGCTCTTCATCACTAATCATCAGGGAGATGCAGATCAAAACAACAATGAGATACCATCTCAAACAACAGACACTGGCTCACATCCAAAAGAACAAAAGTGACCGGTGTTGGCTCGGATGTGGGGAGAAAGGGACTCTCCTTCACTGCTGGTGGGAATGCCGACTGGCTCAGCCCTTTTGGAAAACAGTATGGAAGATTCTCAAAAAACTAGAAATTGATCTCCCATTTGGCCCAGTAATACCACTTCTGGGAATATATGCAAAAAAGTATAGTAAAAGTGACCAGAGATGCAAAAAAGTATAGTAAAAGTGACATCTGCACCTATATGTCCATTGCAGCACTGTTCACAATAGCCAGAATCTAGAAAAAACCCTAGTGCCCGAGAACAGATGACTGGCTAAAGAAAATTTCGTACATCTCCACAATGGAATACTATGCAGCTGTTAGAAAAGACGAAGTCATGAAATTTGCATATAGGTGGATCAACATGGAAAGTATCATGTAAAGTGAAATGAGTCAGAAAGAGAGAGACAGACATAGAAAGATTGCACTCATTTGTGGAATATAAAATAACAGAATGTGAGACTAACACCCAAGAATAGTAGAAATAAGTATCAAGAGGAATACTACACAGCTTGGAAGCTGACCTCACATGCTAGGTGAAGATGTAGCTCTGATAGAGAAGGGATCACTAAGCAAAGGGTGCTAGGCGGGCCCACTAGGAATGGGAGATACAGGCTGAAAATAGACTATAGACCGAATAAGATGCCTACTTAATACTCTGTAGCAACCACAACATCCAAAAAGAGAGAGCAAGCAAATGGAATTGCCCTGCCACAGAGGCAGGATGGGCTGAAGGGGACAGGGTGGGCATGGTGGGAGGGATTCTGGGACCATTGGTGGTGGAAAATGGGCACTGGCGGAGGGATGGGCACTCGATCATTGTATGACTGAAACGTAAGCATGAAAACTTGTAAGTCTGTAACTTTGTCTCACAGTGATTCACTAATAAAATAAAATAAAATAATAAAAAAATTAAAGTCACGTGGATTGTTTGCCGGCAGCCCGGTGGACCATTAGAGTGTCTGAAATAAATGTTATCAATAAAAAAATTTAAAATAAAGTAAAATAACATAAAACTTTATGTTAAAATGATTTTTATGGGGCCCGAGAGACAATAGGCAGGGTGTTTATTTTGCACCTGCCTGACTAGGTTCAATCTCAGGTGCCTCATGTGGTCCCCTGAGTACTACCACGACTGATAGTGGTATCAGTCTGAGCACAGAGCCAGCAGTAAGCTCTGAGCAACACTGGGTGTGCCCCTTGCCCCTCTCTCCCTCCTCAAAAAGAATTGCTTTGATACGATTACTAGGACAGTATTACCCAAATTCTGAAGTGCCACGGTTAATAAGTATATCAGAGTGTACTAAGTTGTGCATTACTTTCTTCTTTCTTTTTCTCCCTCAGGGGTTAGGGGAGGGGGTTCTCTTCAAAGTTTGTCCCAGACATTTATGTCTTCATCAGTCTATGATACTGAAGCCCACTTTAGGTTTCTATGAATTCCTCAGACACACATTTCAGACTCTAATATATAAGTATATTAGAATATGGCATAACATGAGTAGTTCCTGGTATGTGCACACACATACACACATACATGCGAAATTCTGAGTGTTCAGTAAAAGATCTTTGTATACAGGGGGTAGCATCTCTTCACTGGGATCTGTGAGGTTTCAAAATGTAAGGAAAAAATTCACTGGAATGAGGAAAGAGTTTCTTACAACCTATTCAAATACTTCATTTATGTTGTATAACTTGTACAAATAAACAAGATATTGTGGGTTTGTGAAATTTTGAGAGATATTGATACATTTATCTTTATCTTTATACTCTCAGCAGTTAGCTGCAAAAAGAGGTAAGTAAATACTGCAATTGAATGAAAACTCCATGGGCAACATCATGTACAAAGTATTCAGTTAAGACACTGCCAAGATTGTAGAAGAATTATTTGAAATAGAGTAAGTCAGAGGCCAGTTGGCTGTGGCTTCATATAGTATGGATTAATGTTCCATGGGTAATAGGTAGCTGTTAAAATCTTTATAGGGAGCATATTTATTGGAACTGAGCTTCAGAGGGAGTGCCTTTTTTATTGAATCACCATGTGGAGAGTTACAAAGCTTTCAGGCTTAAATCTCAGTTATGCAATGCTCGAACACCCATCCATCACCAGTGCACATATTCAACCACCAAGAATCACAGTATACCTCCCCCCAACCCCCCAGCCCCAAGGCCCTCACCCTGCTTGTGTAGCTGATAAATTTCACTTTACTTTCTATTTAATTTGATTACATTCAATATTTCAACAAAAAACTCACTATTATTGTTTGGAGTTCCCATCCGCCCAAATTCAGACCCCTGAAAAGGAAGCATTTGATATTTTTTTTTCCATTGCTGAGAATGAAGAGATATAAGGTTGTGCAGCCGCAATAGCGGCCGTGTGGTTTTGGATTCCTGTATTTTAGCATTTTAGTAACTAAGTCCAAAGACATTTCTGCCAGAACTTGCATCTTTGCAAGCTTGTACCTCTCTGCTACTTTATATTCCACATATGAGTGCAATCTTTCTATGTCTGTGTCTTTCTTTCTGACTCATTTCACTCAACATGATACTTTCCATGTTGATCCACTTATATACAAATTTCATGACTTCATCTTTTCTAGCAGCTGCATAGTATTCCATTGTGTAAATGTACCAAAGTTTCTTTAGCCAGTCATCTGTTTTTGGGCACTCCATTTTTTTTCAGATTGTGGCTATTGTAAACAGTGGTGCAATGGACATAGAAATACAGATATCATTTCTACTATACCTTTTTGCCTCTCTGGGATATATTCCTAGGAGTGGTATTGCTGGGTCAAATGGGAGCTCAATTTCTAGTTTTTTGAGAATCTTCCATACTGTTTTCCAAAAGGGCTGAGCCAGTCGGCATTCCCACCAGCAGTGAAAGAGAGTCTCTTTCTCCACACCTCCGAGCCAACACCGGTTGCTTTTGTTTTTTTGGGATGTGGGCCAGTCTCTGTGGTGTGACCTGATATCTCATTGTTGTTTTGATCTGCATCTCCCTGATGATTAGTGATGTCTAGCATTTTCTCATGTGCCTCTCAGCCATTTGGATTTCTTCTTTGGGAATGTTTTTAGTTCATTTCATCACCCTATTTTTTTTATCGGGTTGGCATTTTTCTTCTTGTGGAGTTCAAACAGTAGATTATATATCCTTAATATCAACCCTTTATCGTACAGGTACTGGGAAAATATCCTTTCCCACTCTTTGTATTTTGGTCACTGTTTCTTTTTATGTGCAGAAGCTTCTTAGTTTAAGACAGTCCCATTTATTTATCTCTGTTTTCACTTGCTTGGCCAGTGGTGTGTCATCTTTTTATTTTATTTTATTTTATTATTATTTTTTTATTGAATCACCATGTGGAAAGTTACAAAGCTTTCAGGCTCAAGTAGCATGTCATCTTTGAAGATACCGTTGGCTTCAAGGTTGTGGAGGGTTTTGCCGGCTTTGTCTGTACCTTAGGGATTCTGGTCTGATGTTGAGGTCTTTAACCCATTTTGATCTGAATTTTGTACATGGTGATAGGTGGAATTCTAAGACCATTTTTTTTGCATATAGCTGTCCAGTTTTGCCAGCACAGTTTGTTAAACATGTTTTCCTTGCTCCACTTCACATTTCTTGCTCATGAGGGAGTGTTTTTTGAACAGTATGTACAATAAAATGGGTACAAGAACATTAATTCAGCATGTGCTATGCCCTGCAGATGTAAAAATGAGAGATAAGAACTCAATTTGATGTTATAACTAACATGGCAACATTGGAAAACTATTGAACTAAGAGTGTAGCAGCAAGAAAGTAAAGAAGATAGGATTAGGATTTTGTTGTAGAAATTGAGGGAGACATTGCTGTTAGAAATATGTGGGATCTATGTGGGAGCCTCAACAACAGCCCGCTAAGTCTTCTGAATCTCTTTTATTCTTTAGGAATTATTGAAACTCTACAGATATTATCAGAATGCTGCCACATATTTGAGGCGTGTGTGGCTTTCTGCATTAGTGGATATCTTTCATTCATCATTTGGTGACAAAGGCTGGGGTTGTGGTTACAGAAACTTCCAAATGCTGCTTTCATCATTATTACAAAATGATGCTTATGCTGACTGCTTGAATGGTACTTGAAATACATTACTCAGAACCTGTCATCTTATACTGTGCATATAATATAGAATGAATTAATAAATAGTGCTTACAACGAATAATTTATTTATTTTTTGTTTTTGTTTTCTTTTTCTTTTTGGGTCACACTTTGCTCTGCACAGGGGTTACTCCTGGCTCTGCACTCAGGAATTATCCCTGGAGGTGCTCAGGGGAACATGTGGGATGCTGGGAATCAAACCTGGGTAGGTCACGTGCAAGGCAAATGCCCTACCTGCTGTGCTATTGCTCCAGCCCCACAACTAGTAATTTAAATAGGAATTACTTTAATGGATCGTTATATTAAAAATATGGGGACTGAAGAGATGGTACAGCGGGTAAGGCCCTTTACACACAGCAATCTTGGTTCAATTCTTCACAGCTCGTATGGTCCTTCATCCACCAAGAGTGAGCACAGAGTCAGGAGTAATTCCTCAGCACTGTCGACTGTGATTACCCCACCCCCCTCCTCCATCACCAAAAAAAATCTTAATTCTGTTGGAAAAAAGAAAAAATCATATAGAAGATGCTAGGACTAACTCTTAAAAGTGTATCTGTTTCTCTGTGTGATGTGGGGTATTACAGCTAAGTGATACATTTAATAACTTAGTAATTATCTTGCAATATATTTATGTGTATAATTCTAGGTATGTCAGTTCCTTGTATTCCAAAAATTCAGTCTATGATTGAAGATGCTTGGAAGGAAGTTGTTGACCAGGGAACAAAAGCCTGGATTGGAGTATGTGAAGTATACACACTACTGACCTCCCTAAGGGTAAAGTATGTCCCTAAAAGCCAAAGTAAATGTTATTGTCAACCTAGGAGGTGATTGTTTTCTTTTTTGGTCTTAATTATTTTTATTTGGGGAAGTTGTGCTCACAATACCTAGATCTACCCTGGCAATACTCAGCCTGGTGGTTCAGTCCAGTACTTGAGCACTTGTGATAATGATGCTACCCTAGAAGTACTTAGGCCCTGTGCAGAGTTAGGGACCGAATTCTGGGCATTTGCATACAAGAAATGTACTCCACTGCTTTGAACTATATCCACAGCCCTTATTTTATTTTATCAAAGATATTTTATAAAATCAGATGGCCCTAACGTCTTCTCATGAAAACCAGCAACTCATTGCCTGTCATGTTCTATCTTTCTAAGTCATGTTTCTGAAAGACCGCTATCCTTTCATTGCCTTTAAATAATATGCTTTTATGGTTTTCATTAGGTATTGCCATTGTATTCCCCTTGTTTCTCCAACATTCACCCTCTGTCCTCCTAATTACGGTTTTATCTCAGTTTTTATTACAGGTAGTTTGTCTGTATGACTCATTGTTTATTTTACTTCCTGTCTTGGGATACTTTTTTTTTCCTTTACTTTTACTTTCTTGAGTCACATCTGCTGATGCACGGGGGTTACTCCTGACTCTGCACTCCAGAATTACTCCTGACGGTGCTCTGGGAATCATATGGGGTGCTGGGAATCGAATCTGGGTTAACCGAGTGCAAGGCAAATGCCCTACCTGCTGTACTATAGCTACAGCCCTGGGATACCTTTTTAAAAACTTCCTTTAACAGCCTTTTTTTATTGTTTGGCCGCTTCAATATAAATTTTGCCCCAAATGTTCCGCTTAATATATAATCTTATTCCTGGTCTCATCCACTTTTAAAGCCTTCTGCCTAAGATCATAAGTCTGAAAATTTGGGGGGTACAGTGCCACCAACAGGTCAACCTGTACCTGTGGGGTTTATACTTTCCGCCTTGCTGCAGGAAATTTAGGTATATCAGGTTACACCCATCACAGTACTCCTGAGTCACTCCCATTCCTCTGTTTATCTGTAAACCTTTCTCTGCACTGTTTTTCCCAACCAGTTAATTACCTTTTCCCTAATCAGATTCTGTTAGCTTGTAAGATCAGATCCTTCTAAGGCACTGAACTTGTATTATAAATTCTATCTTTTACATAGTTTACCTCAAAGCAATGTCCTTTCTGTATGACACAGGAAGACAGTTATTATTATGCTCTTGTAACTTGGGAGTTGATTGACTTCGAATAATATTTATTCCCTGGGCATCTGCTTTTTCGGTTCAGTTGCCCTTCATTCCTAGCACCCCAAAAGCAGGGTCCCGAAGAGCGACTGAATGGATCCAGTCAGTCAATGATAAGCTGTGAGCTACCCTGGCATTGAAATGGGCCAGGCCAAAGCGCCACAATACTCAACTATAAATTGAGAGCATTGTCATGGACTAATGTTGTCATGATCCAAAAGTAAGGACGAGATTAGGACCCTGCTGGGATTAGGAAGACTAACCTGGATTGAGGACTATGGTCTGGAATATATAGTGAGATGTCCTCAAAAAAAACCAAACTTTAAGTTTGATATATCTCTTATACTACTCATGCATAATGACATTGCTAGGAATATTAGAAGTAAATTTACTATAACTATTTAAGTGAATTGCTAGCTGAGGAAAGAAGAAAGTGATGCATCCTGGATGGGATCCCACACTTAAGCAGATCTCCTAGTAATCTGGAGTAATCTCTTTAGATGAGATTATATCATTTATTTAATCTCCTCTGGGGATGGTCTTACCTCTCTTTGTTGATTTGTTAATGTTCTATACATCTCTGCATCAGCACCCTATGTGATTGCTATATAGGGTAAGTGAGATCAAGGAGCAGAGAGGTCAGAAGAGAGATCAAAAGAGAGATCGTTAGAGACCAGAGGAGAGATGACAGAGACAGAGAGAGGTTGGTAGAGACCCAGGGGAGAGGCTAGAGGACAGACTACAGAGTCAGGGTCTGAGATAGAGACAGACCGAAGAGAGCACAGTGGCACACACAGAAGCAGAGCACAGGAAAAGGAGATCAGAAAGAAGGCGAGCCAGCCAGAGGAGACAGAAAAAGAGAGTCAGGGAGTCGTCAGAGTGAGAAGCAGTGAGAGTCAGAATCTAGGGATTCAGAGTCAGGATCCAGGTAAGAAGAAGCAGAGAACAGAAAGAAGAAGAGTAAGAATCCAGAAAGTCAGAAAGAGTCAGAGTCAGAATACAGAGATTTGGGATCTAGGAATGAGTGGCTAGGAAAGAAGAGTGTGTTAGATGGGAGAGGCAAGAGATTGAATGAACGACAATTAATCAGCAATCAGCTTAGCCTTCCTTCTTACTTAGCCGTCCCATCGCCAACAGCCATCCAGATCCTGTCCATATACAGTGGCTCAAGAGCACCAAATGCAGGCGGCGAGAGTGAGAAAGAGAGAGAGAGAGAGATCTACCCCAAGAGCCCACAAATACACATCACCCTTCCACAGGCGTACATGAATTTTTTACAGGGGTGAATGCATCAGCAACCTGATGATGCCCTCAGACTTTGAGATACCCCAAATTTTCTGCTGTTCATTTGGCCAGACCCCAAAAACTTGTAGCCAAGTTTACCAAGAAATTAAAAGGTCAAAAATTATGTATGTTTTTGATAAACCAAAAACCACCTCTCAATCAGCTATATAAGCTAATTTATTTGCCTTATTTCAGAGACCCATATATCTCAAAAGACATCCAAAGGTGCAGTTAAGGCCTGTAGTGCAGAGGTAGATGGGATCTCGTGACTGAGAGCTCCAGGCCCGCTTGTGTCGGGACTGGGCCTCCTCCCTCCATGTCCCCAGTTTTCCAGTAACTTGGCAATCACACCCACAAACTTCCCCAGCACCATGTAATCTCATCAATGGACAAGACCCAGGAACTACAAACTAAAATTCCTGAAAGAGAGCGCTGCAGAATGTCCTGACCCTGCTCCAGGCTGTCTTCACTGGGGAGCCCCAGAGGGGGACGGGTGAGAGCCCTCCCCGCCTCAAGGGATCCAGCTCCAGCAGGCAAAAACCTCCACAACCCAACCACCGCCATGCTCAAGGCTGCTCCAATGTGCTCGGACTCAGCCTCACACATCAGTGAAATCTTATGGAACCCAGGTAATCCGTAACTTTGTGGCCTTGGACTCTGGGCTCAACAGGACCAGAGCAGAGATCTTATGCCCACTTTACCCAGTCTCCAGAGACTCAGGTGTCATGCCCATAAACCAACTCTTGCCAGTGTCAGATAATCTGGCCATCAGCCACAGTCCAGATCACACGGCTGCTTCTCCCAAAAGGGAGCATAACATGATGCCCCCATAACCATTCCACTGGACTACGCACCAGGCTGTTTCACATAGGGCACCCCAGAGAGGGCAGGTGAGAGCCCTCCCAACCCCAAGAGACTCATCTCCAACAGCCAAACACCTCTACAACCCAACGGCTGCCACGCTCAAGGTCGCTCCCCATGCTCTCAAGGCCGAGATGCACATATGAGTAAACATATTTCTGGACACATCATAAGACACCCTTTACCCATCCTCCATAATTGCCACACCACATTGGATGGGGTTCAGATAGTAGGCAACAAATCATAGAGGTAAATATATACATATGCATATATACATATTTTCAGATATATATATCAAAACTCACGTCACCCAAACTTTAACAACATGTTAGTGATATCCTATAGAATGTCTTAAGGGCTCCTGCCAAAATAGAACAATCTTCACACTGTTTCCTTTTTTTTTCATTTTTTTATTGTTATTTTTTAATTAGTGACTCAGTGAGGGTACAGTAACAGATTCATACACTTCGTGCTTGTTTTTCCCTCATGCAGCGTTTGGGAGCCCATCCCTTTACCAGTGTCCATTCTCCACCACCAATGAACCCAGTATCCCTCCCACCCCCCAGTCCTATCCCCCCAACCCCACCCCGCCTCTGTGGGAGGGCATTCCAATTTTTTCTCTCTCTCTCCTTTTGGGTGCTGTGGTCTGCAATAGGGGTATTGAGTGGCTATCATGTTCGGTCACTAGTCCACTTTCAGCACGCATTTCCCTTACCACGCGGGATCTCCAATCACATTTTATTTGGTGTTCCCTTCTCCATTTGGAATGACTTTACCCCAGCGTGTGAGGCCAACTTCCAAGTTATGGAGTCAACCTCCTGGTATTATATACTGCTATTCTTGGGTGTCAGTCTCCTACTCTGTTATTTTATATTCCACAAATTAGTGCAATCTCTCTATGTCTGTCCCTCTTTTTCTGGCTCATTTCACTTAGCATGAGACTTACCATGTTGATCCACTTATATGCAAATTTCATGACTTTATCTTTTCTAACGGCTGCATAGTATTCCATTGTATAGATGTACCAAAGTTTTTTTAACCAGCCATTTGTTCTTGGGCACTGGGGTTTTTTCCAGATTCTGGCTATTGTAAACAATTCACACTGTTTCCTATATAAATACTTTTTTGTAATCATGTTCAGCAGTTCTTCATAACAGACAATACAAAATACATTATTTTGGTTGTGTTTTGGGATGGCGATAGGGGTTTTTGATGGAAACATCCCAAAGTTGGTAGTGGGAAGGTGTAATGGAGGTGGGATTGGTACTTCAATGTTGAATATAATCAAACATTGTGAACTAATTTTTAAAATTAAAAAATATTAAGTCTGAAAATTTCACTTTTATCCCCCTCCACAGCAATATTTTTGTAGCATTTTCTTATCATTTTCCTGAGTTAGAATCTCCATTTTTCTTGGCTTTGATATCTTGTTCATCTTTTAACATTATTTTTGTGTGTAAGTACTCCCTCTATTATTACTTTAATAGTAGCTTGTGCATCCTTGTTACTCCACATTTAAAATAAATTCTTACATCTGTTCTTTAGATGGTTTTCTATGTTCTCTTAGACCTGATAGTAATGAAATTTTACCATGGTTGTAGACTTGGATTCATCCATTGAGTTGGAAATTGTCTTTCTTTTTTTTAAAATCTGAAATTGTAGGGTATCAGATCTCGTCATTGTGGGTAAGAGTGCTTACTTTCCAGTTAGACTGCCTGCAATTGATGACAACTTGCTATCTTACTAGTACATGATTTAATTTGTAGAGTATTCATAGAATATAGAATATTCATTAGATGCTTCATAGATATTTAAGTTAGATAATAAAGTGTAAAGGATTCTAACCGACATGTAGAAAGAGCTCAAAGTTAAGTATGTCTTAGATATTTCCATCCCTCCATTTTCCTTTTTTTTTTTCCTGGAACTCTTACTAGTTGGTCATTGAACTGCTTTGAACTTATGTATTTATTGGTAATGTTTCATTTTTATCTTTGCTTTTGTTATACTATCTAGGTTTCTATCAGATTTTTTTTACCTCCCTATCTTTTCTGCATCTCCTTTCAGATAACATTAATTTAAATCTCAATATCCACCAGATTGTCTACCTGTTGATTTGTCTTTTTACTATATATCTATTAGTCACATCTATATTCAATACCAGTCAACTGGCAATTTGGTTGCTTCATTATTTTTGCTGTTACAAATAATAATGTGGTAGACATTGAGGGTAATTTTTTATGTTAATGGGGTTTTTTTGGTATATTTTGAGGACTAGAGTGATACAGTAGGTAGGGCATTTCCCTTGCACATGGCTGACCCAGGTTCAATTCACTCATCCCTCTGAAGAGCCTGGCAAGCTACTGAGAGTATCCTGTTCACATGGCAGAGCCTGGACAGCTACCCATGACATATTCGGTATGCCAAAAACTGTAATGACAAGTCTCACAATGGGGACATTACTGGTGCCTGCTTAAGTCAATCGATGAACAACAGGACAGGACGACAGTGCAAGAGTGAATATTTTGATAGCTACAGCAGGTAGGGAATTTTCCTTACATGGAGCTGACCTAGGTTCAATCCCTTGAACCCCATATGGTCCCCTGAACACCAGCAGGAGTAATCTCTGAGCACAGACAAGACTAAGCCTTAAGCACCCCAAATAATTTTTTTAAGTTCAAAATAAAAGTCAGGTGAGGTTCTCATTTATGATTTTCTTTCCTCTTTGGCAAATAATGATGAATTAAATTAATTCTAAACCAAGAATTTTTGGCATTAGATAGAATAACTGCATGGATGAAAATATTCTTTAGAAGATTTTCTTAACTATTTTGTCAATTTTATAGAGGTGCCCTATCATTGATTTTCACAAGACAACGGGTCCTTTGGGCACACACCTTCGTTTATTTAAATGGATACTGAACTATTATTCTTCAGAGAGAGAAGGAACTTCTTGATATGTTTAGGGCATTAGGTTCACTCTTCCTTTGTTTTTCACTCAATATCTTTTCCACATCTTTACCCATATTTCACTATGGTGAGGCCATCCCTGAACCGCTTGTTTTAACGTCTTACCTTGTCATCCCATCTCTCACTGTACCTATTTCCAGTTATTTAATTATGCTATTAAAAAGTCCACGAAAACAGGAATGTTGCTTTGTTTGCCTGGGTATTCCTAGTTGCCTATAATAGAGTTTGGAATCTGGAGAGTTGATCACTTTTTATTGAGTGAGTAATACGTAATTCCAGGCATAAAAAATAAATGTTATTGACTTCATTGTTTCAGTACATAAATTATAAAGGTTATAACCTTTAGGTTACTTTTTGTTATAACCATAAGAGCTTTTGTTCTATGCTGAATAAATTTAATTTGAGTAAAAACGACAAGTTAATAGGAAAGGAGTAGTAAGAATTCTGGCAATATAGAAACAGTTGCCGGAAAAGTCTGGCAGTGTAGTGAAGCCTTTTAGATAAATAAAATTGTCCAAAAGAAAACTTAAGATTATAATGTAGGACTTGTGTTTTTAGTTTGAGAGAACTCAAATACTTAAGTGTCAGAGGGATTGAATAAACATACTTATTCTAAATATATTTTTAACATATACTATATTGTTCATCGATTTAGTTGACCAGGCACCAGTAACGTCTCTATTCCTCCCAGCCCTGAGATTGTATCAGCCTCTTTTTACTTGTCTTTCCCAACGATTGAAGGCTCTTTCATGGTCAGGGGATTGAGACCTATTGCTACTGTTCTTGGCATATCAAATATGCCAGGGGTACCTTGCCAGGCTCTGCCCCTATGGGCGGGATACTCTAGGCAGCTTGCCGGGCTCTCAGAGAGGTATGTGTGTGTGTGTGTGTGTGTATATGTATGTATACACATATATATACATATACGTATATATATATATATGTATTACGCTGTATGATTTGTTGCCTACTGACTGAACTCCATCAACTATGTTGTGGTAATTATGGAAAATGGGTAGGAAAAGGTTGGAGCTATAGCACAGCGTGTAGGGTGTTTGCCTTGCATACGGCCAACCCGGGTTTGATTCCCAGCATCCCATATGGTCTCCCGAGCACCACCAGGAGTAATTCCTGAGTGCAGAGCCAGGAGTAACCCCTGTGTATCGCTGGGTGTAACCCAAAAAGCAAAAATAAATAAATAAATAAATAAATAAATAAATAAATATTTCCCTAACCTTTCAAATAGTATACATAGAGGAAAAATAGAAATAACATTTATACGAATAGTTCTACATAAGTAACAGTCTTATACATATCCATCTGATATTTTATTTTTTGATAGGTCATAGTTGAACTGTTGTTGGAATTAAAGAGAAGAAAAACCAAACATTGTGTTTACTAATATTTAATACTGAATGTCCTTCTCAAGAAATGCAGAAACTATTAAAGGCAAATATGGAGGGTAGCAGTATCTAGCAACTTTGGAAGTTCGTGAGAAATTTAAAACAAAAGCAATACCAGATAGTGGCAGTAGAAGGTGTTCTTTCTCTAGAGAAAAAAGTTGTCAGTAGCTAAATATCTGTTACATAAATTTCAGACATTCTAAACTAAGGAATGTTGAAATTTTTGTTAAAACTGGTGTTAACCTTTGTATCTCCTGTTTTGTTCATTTAGTTGTCAAGGACATTTTGCTCCAATATCTTTACATTTCTGTAATGAATATTATTAAATTTTAGCTATGGTATCTGATTATTTTCAAATAGTCATTTTAATATCACTGTAACAATGCTGTTCTATATGTGGAGTATTTGCTTAGATGAAGGGATATATTTAGAAAAAAAACCTAATTCCACTAAATAGTGTTCAGTTGACCTGTTATTTTTAGATTATGATTGATTATTGTTATAGGATTTCAGTAGATTAATTTTCATTTTGTAATTAATCTAATTTTGTTTAACTTAGTCTGATAAAATAAACCTAGTCAAAGAGCTTGAATGGTCCTTTGCGGCCCCGCGCGAGATCGACCCCGGAGGCAACTGAACCACTTTGGACACGAGCGGCGCCCCCAAAATGCCTCCAAACTGTGTGCTGGGAGCTTCTGGCCCAGGCGCTGCCAGCGAGTGATGCAATTACCAAAAGAATTTTCCTTGGACTTCATATAGAAATCCCAAACCGCGCGGCTACTATCGCAGCCGCGCGACCTAATATCTCTTGATTATCAGCAACGTGTAAATGTTCCATTTTGGCAGGGCTTAACGTGGGGGGAAACTCCAAACAATAGTACTAAGTTTTTTGTTAAAGGGTAAAAGATTGTAGCGATAGAATTTTAGGCAGAATTTTCCCTGGACTTTATATAGAAACCCAAAACCCCGCGGCCGCGGCAGCCTAATGTCATCTAATCATCAGCAATATGAAATGGTTCCTTTGTAATGGGTTGGACTTTGGGGGGACCATAATAGGGTTAAAGTTTGTAGCGACATGTAAGTTCTGGCTGTACTTGCCCTGGACTTTATCATCACCAATATGAAATGGTTCCCTTTTAATGGGTCGGACTTTGGTGGGAAATCCTAACAAGAATAGTAAGTCTTTTGCTGAAATATTTAAGGCCACCAAAGTGGTAGCCATCTCTATAGACTGAACTAAGCCATATCCCCACGCCGGCTGAGAAGAAATATCCTTCTTTCTCGGGAAGAAACGCGGCGTGGCGTTAACCATAGTATGATGTCCATTAAGCTGACACGGACCTGGTGGCGTGGGAATCGGATACAAGGGAATAAATTATTATGTACTTGGAACAGCGGGACACTGGTGGAATCTTGAGCCGGGGCCAATACCAGCATATTACTTTTGGTTCCAGAAACTGCTTGCAGACATTCTACCAGACTATCAACTAAGCCAGAGCCCCACGCCGGCTGATGACGAGAAATAACCATCTCTTTTGGTTTGTTTTCCCTTTGTCAGGCAGCGTGGTGATTACTAAACAGGCGTGAACTCGGTGGTGCGGGACGAGGGGGGAAAAATACAAAAGTTATGTAACAAACAGCGGGACTTAATATCTCTACATTCTCAGCAATGGAGAGCCATCAAATGCTTCCTTGACAGTGGGACTGTCTTCTCTTTTTTGTGGGGAAACCCTAGCAACAATAGTGAGTTATGTGTTGAAACATGGACTGTAACCAAGATAAAGCGTAAACGAAGTGAAACTTATCACTTACAAGGGCGGGGACTGGGGGGGCGGGAGGGGGCGGGAGGTATAATGGGGTGGTTGGTGATGGAATATGGGCACGGGTGAAGGGAAGGGTGTTTGAGCACTGTATAACTGACATAATCCTGAGAACTTTGTAACCCTCCACATGGTGATTCAATAAAATTTAAATTTAAAAAAAAAAAGAGCTTGAATGACCAGATTAGGAAATAAAGCAAACTCTGAAACTATTTTAAGCTACAAAAATATTTGTAGCAAATAGGAATAGTACTATTTCCTAATGTTTCTTGCAGAAACCAGCATTCATTTGTTACTCTTAAAAGTTTTTTATTCAGTGTTTAAACATATAAAGGCAAATATATTTATTTAAATTCACAATGTTTCTTCTGATCTTAGAACAAAATGGAAATAAATTTAAGTTTTCTTCAATTTTCTCATTAAGTATGATTTTGCTTTGTCTACCCTATTGTGATAACTGGATTTTTAAAAGCTATCATGTAAGGTTTCTCAAATATTAATGGATTTGGGGGAAAACATTTTATAAGACAACCATAGCAGCAGTGACAAGATGAATTTGTTAGACATTCTCACTCAAATTATGAATCAGAAACCAATAAATAAATAACACATTTCTCCTGCTGGAATTCACAGGATTTTTCTATATTAAATGTTGCAGTATAAAAAAGTTCAACTATGCACAAGAGATGATTATAAGAATAGGGAATTTTAAAGTTTCCAGTTGGCTGTTTTACAATCAGTTAAAATCATTTTAGGCAAGAATTACTTTTGACATCTGTTAGCAAAACAGTTGCCAAACACCCTTTTTCCAGACTAGCATAACAAATATGTGCCAACAACTTTAGCACACCAACCTCCATGACCAATGTTCAGGAAAACCAAGGTAACACTTTTTTAAGTCAAAGTTCATATTTGGAAAGATAGAACAAAGTGTTCAAACTGGAACCAAAATATTGTTCTGGTTTAGGAAACTTTAAATGAGCAAATGGTTGCAAATAATAAATAGGACATCTACTTTTTGGAACATGTTGCAAAAAGTAGATGTTCTATTTGTTATTTTTTTAGTTTACTTTTAAGTTTAGTACTTTCTAGTATTTGCTTTTAATTTCACACACACTCAAAAACCCTCATAGTTTTATTGTTCTGAAAAGCAATGAAAGACATGCACCTCTAGTAGCAGATTTAGCATATCTGGCCAAGTAAGACACCAACTTCTAGGAAAATATGCTTCATGCACTGTACTGGTTTTGTTTGTTTTTTAAGATAGAGATTTTAATACATTAGTTATTTTTTGGGTAATCTCTTCTTAAACTTTGCTGCCCTTTCCCCCAGCTCTCTGAAGCAGAATTTCACAACAAGGAGATGGTGGTCTATTCCTCATTAGAATTTTGGGACAACAGCAATGTCAGTCAGGCAAAACCGTTGATTGAATTGGATGTGGTCAATTTTGTTGTGTAACTGTCCACCAGAAGACTCCCATGTCCAATGTTTAGATTTGGCCTTGTGGACCTGGAGTTACCATGGTTGGTGTTGGTCGACATGATAAACTCAAACAGTTTCTCACCCTGTTCATTCCACTGTATGCCGTGGGTCCCGTTGTGGAGTTCTTCAGGCAACATTCTCGATCTCCTATCTTGGCATTAAATTCACCAACAATGACTTTATAGAAGGTGTCATCTTCTTTATAGAACTTCTCCAGCCCTCCATAGAACTCTTCGATTTCTTCATCGTAGTTGAATGTTGGTGGTTAGACAACAAAGATAGAAACTGCCGGGAATGAGCCACATCTATTCAAACGTATGCATCTGATTCAGGGTGTTAGGCATTCAAACAAATCAATGCTTATGGACAACTTTGTGACAAGGAGGACACCGATACCACTGACACCTCTATGTCACATGTTCCCAGGAACAGTTCTTTTCCAGTGTTGAAAAATGGCATGATGTGATTGATGTCTTCTCTCGTCGCCATCAGTCCAATGACATTGTACTTGATCTTCTGCAATTGCACCATCAGGTCTTCAATGGATGCTTCCGATGTCAGAATAAGTACGTTCAAAGTACAGACAGTCATTTTTGTCCTTCGTTTTGGCAGCCTAGTTTGGCCCTAATATTTTATTAGCCTCTCCTTACTCACCCTTCCCAATGCTGCCATATTGGGTGCTCTTTCAGGGTCAGAAATGAGGCCCATTATTGTTATGTTTTTGGCATGTTAAATCTGCCATGGTTAGATTGCCAGGTTCTGCCGTGTGGGTGAGATACCCTCGGTAGCTTGTGGGGCTCTCCAAGATGGGTGGAGGCTTTTAGGGCGACCTCTAATAGCCCTTACAGGTGCTCCCAGTCTACCAAATGCAAGATTTTTGTCAACTGGCATGTTGTAAGGATCTGCACGCTGACAAACATGCACCTGCCTGCATCTCTGGGCAGCACCTGTTGGTTCATTCTTCACCAATTGACACCATTGCCACCCCCCAGACATGATGAGGTGGTGAACCATTGAGGAGATCGGTTTAGGAGATTGGCAGAACAATGGATGAAGGAAAACCATGTGCACAAGTCAAGAGTGTCAAAGAAGTTGTTAAGAGGATGAAGAACCTCCAGCTCTGGGCACATCTTCTTTGACTCCGCCATTCTTTCTGCACTAACATATGCCTCAGAGACCTGGGCTCTATGAAAACAGGATGAGAACACTATTCGATTTTCCCAAAGAGGAATTGAGAGAGCTATGCTTGGTGTATCACGTTTCACTCAAGTGAGAGAACGAATCCGGAGTTCTGACCTCCATCGAAGATCTAGGATCAGGGACACTGCCTTCTTTGCCACGGCATCGAAAACCAGATAGGCCAGACATATAATGCAATTTGGAGGTGACAGCTGGACTATTGAGAGAGTCCATTACTGAATGGACTCCATGGGTCATCAAAAGAACGCCTGGGTCTGAAGTGATAGCATAGTGGGTAGGGCACTTGCCTTGCACACAGCCAACCTGGGTTAAATTCCCAGCATCCCAAAAGTAACCCCTGTGCATTGCTGGGTGTGACCCGAAAAAGCAAAAAAATAAATAAAAATGCCTGGCCGCTTACCTACAGGATGGTTGGATTTCTTCATCAAACCATGAATGAATGGTTTGAGGCTCTTTGTATTCCTGGAGCAAGCAAATGCCATTGGGCTACACTAGCACACAATAAGGAAGGGTGGAGACATTACTGGCACTCGCTCGAGCAAATTGATGAGCAACAGGACAACAGTTGATACAGATGATTTATTTTTCAGAGGACCAGAATGAGATGATCCAGATGACCTATGATGACTGCGGAAGGTAGTGGCTGTTCCAAGGGACTGGGCCATGTGTTCAGGGTTGTTTAGAGTTTTCACCAGTCACCTGGCTTTCAGGTAACCTTGATCTTGTTTGTCTTCTGCTTAGGATCACCAGATCAAGAAAATCTAGAACAACTTCTCTTTCTGATCCTCTCAGGAGAAGATGATGAACTTGAATAAGATCTTTGGTATGGGGAGGAGCCCCTGCGCAACCTAGAGCTCGATCTTGATTTCAACCCACCATATCTCAACTGTTTTTCTGGAGCTGAAATGAGATTTGAGCTGAAAACTGCAAGAACTTCTTGAAAGGGACCTGGACCTAGACCTTGAATTTGAGTGAGGAGATTGAGCATAATGAAGACTGAATCAGAATATTGACTGAGCAACTTCGTGTATTAGATTTCTTTTAATTATTATCTTGTTCTTCACTGGCATCAAGATAATATATTGAGAGAGCATCATACTCAACCTCATCATCTACCTTATATTTAGAAAGAACTTCATCCTCATCCTCTTCCTCACCCTTAGATTCCTCATATTCAACTTCTTTTAAAACAGATGCAGGACCAACTGCCTTCCCTCTGTATTTTTTATTTTTCCATGCAAACTCATATTCACCATCTAATTCCTCTCTTTCTGTATGTTTGACTTTTTCTTTTTCATTGAAACCACCACCATATCCTGTTCTTTCCTCTAACTTAGCATAGTTTGGAGTTTTACACATCCTGATCCTCAGCTCCAATTCACACTCCTGCAAGTTTTAAGTGCCATGCCGCCAGACCCTGCACCACTAGCCTGTTTCATTCTGGGCAACACATGGGGTGGGGGGAGGGAGGAAGGCCCCCCTCTCTGTCCCAAGGGATTCAGCCTTATCAGCCAAAAACCTCCACAACTCAATTGCCACCATGCTCATAGCCACTCTCCACACACTTGGAAGAGCTTCAACCATGAGTGAACCTGTTCCTGGACATTCATACTTTACACAACTGATATGCCAAGAGTAGCATACCACATTTGACGGGGTTTAAAGTAGAAGGCAACCAATCTTAGGGGGAAATATATATACAGATACAACACACATATGTATACAGATACATATGTATATATATATTTATATATATATATGCACACAAGGCTCAACCTTTAACAACATATTATTAATCTTATATAGAATGGCTTAATGGATCCTGGGTGAAATACAACAGTCTTTGCACACTTTCCTCTAAGAAAGCTTTTTTGTCTCATTTTTAGCGGATAGTCATCAAGCATTACAAAATAAGTTATTTTGGTTCTGCTTTGGGGGCAGAGTTTGGGATTCAGGTTGGAAATATGGTGGTGGGAAGGTGTAATGGTGATGGGATTGGTGTTTGAATATTAAATGTAATCAAATATTGTGAAAAACTTTTAAAAAATTAAAGAAGTAAACAGGCTTGGCTCTTCTCTGCAAATCACTGTATCACTGTATCACTGTCTTCCTGTTGTTTATCAATTTCTTCAAGTGGGCACCAATAGCATCTCTATTCCTCCCAGCCCTGAGATTTTAGCAGCCTCTCCTTACTCGTCTTTCCCAATGATTGGAGGGTCTTTCAGGATCAGGGAAATGAGACCTATTGTTACTGATTTTGGCATATCGAATACGCCATGGGTAGCTTGCCAGTTTCTGCCCGTGCGGGCGGGATACTCTCAGTAGCTTGCCGGGCATATTACTCTCTATGATTTGTCTGCACTCCATCAAATAAGGTTTAGGTAATTATGGAAAATGGGTAGTAACTGTCTCATAATGTGTTGTGCAGCTGCTTTGCCCAGAAAGAGGCCCGGAGGTTGACAGCGGTTGGATACTGGAGGTCAGCTGCTGGGGCTGGGTCCCTTGGGGTGGGAAGGGTTCTCATCCACCCCCCCTGGGGTGCCCTAAGTGAAAACAACCAGGCACAGAGTCTGGTAGCATGGCTATGGGGGCCTCATTTTATACTCCTATCTGGAAGGAGCAGCCATTGAGATCTGGAGGTTGGCCAATGAGGAGATTATCTCGTGCTGGCAGTGACCCAGGTGTGATCCCTGGGTCACTGGAGATTGGGGAAGAGCAGGAAGAGGACCTCTCCTTCCGGGTCCAGTAGAGTCCAAAGTCCAAGGTCACAGGGTTCTGCATTATCTGGGTTCTGTGGGACTTCATTTATTCATGAGGCTCAGTTGGAGTTTCTGGAAAGCGGCCTAGAGTGTGGCAGCGGTTGGGTAGTGGAGGTCGGCTGCCGGAGCTGGGTCTCTTGAGGCGGGGAGGATTCTGACCTGCCCATTCTGGGGTGCCCCAAGTGAAAACACCCTTGAACGGAATCAAGATATTTCTGCAAATTTCTTTTCTATTTTGGTGCACTGAGATTTCATCGCCTTAGCCTCAGTGCTTGATCCCGACCATATCTATTACAGCTGGTTTTTCTGGCAAAATTTACCACGTTTCTGCTGAGGACAAATCCAGTTGCTGTCACTCACTCAGAAATTTTTGGTTGACATCTTATCTTCGGTGCTGCCAACACAGTCACCAGCACCTACATCTTCTTTGTTTATGGTTTTGATGTAGGTAATATGCCTCACCTCCAACAAAGTGCCTGAGATTATCAAATACAGAAATCAAAAACCTTGCGGCCGCTATTGTGGCCACACGACCTCATATCTCTTCATTCTCAGCAATGGAAATCAAATTATCAAATGCTTCCTTTCCAGCAGGTCCGACTATGGGGGGCGGAAACTCCAAACAATAATAGTGAGTTTTTTTGTTTGAATGTAATAAAACTAAAGAGGAAGTAAAGTGAAATTTATCAGCTAAACAGGCTGGTGGGGGGTTAGGAGGGTAGGGGAGTGTGTGGGGCGGAGTTTACTGTGGTTCTTGGTGGTGGAATATGTGCACTGGTGAAGGGATGGGTGTTCGAGCATTGTGTAACTGAAACTTAAGCTTGAAAGCTTTGTAACTTTCCACATGGTGATTCAATTAAAAAAAAAGTAGGCTTATGTTCCTTCAAGTTCACATTATTCACCCCACACACTGTTTGCTTAACATTCTCAGTTCTGTAATCCAAGGCCAAGGATTTGTTATCATTTGATAGTATTTCCCCTTTTAATTGCTCTGTTTACTCTAGATGGGTAAGATCATCTAGTATTTGTCCTCTAAATTCTTTTGTTTAATATGATACTCCAGTTGCAGTAAACTGCATGATTTCTACTTTTCTTAAGGTTGTATCATATTCTATTGTGAATCTATACCACAACTTCATTATGCAGTCATCTGTCATTGAACTTTTGGGTTTCTTTCATATCCTGGCTATTTTACTAAGGACTGCAATGAACACAGTTTGCACATATATTTTTGAACTAATGTTTTAGTGTTTGAGGAGTTGGGTGCCAAGAAATGGAATGTATGGGTCATATGGAACCCCAATTCTTCCATCTTCTGAGAAATCAATGCAGTTTTTCATAAAGGCGGAACAAGACAAAATTCTACCAAAATCTCCACATTCCTTCTAGCCCTAGTTACCAGTATTTTTGGTATATGTCATTACACTGGTGTATGATGATTTCTCATTGTGATTCATAATTCATAATAGTGACTATGAACAGGCTGGAGCAATAGCATGGTGGTTGGGCTTTCGCCTTTCATGTGGCCGACCTGAGTTCGATTCCTCCGCCCCTCTCAGAGAGCCTGGCAAGCTACCGAGAGTATCGAGCCCACGCGTCAGAGCCTGGCAAGCTACCCGTGCATATCAGATATGCCAAAACAGTAACAATAAGTCTCTCAATGAGAGACGTTACTGGTGCCCACTCAAACAAATCGATAAGCAACGGGATGACAGTGACAGTGACTATGAACACTGTTTTGTAACATGCTGACCACTTGTTTTTTTCTTTGGCAAAGTGTCTGTTCATCTCTCTCTTCATTTTTATGGAGTGTTTAGGTTTTTTCATTATACTTTGTGGGCTGTATATGCCAAAGACAGTAACAATACGTCTATCAATGACAGATGTTACTGGTGCCCGCTCGAACAAATCGATGAGCAATGGGATGACAGGGACAGTGACTTTGTGGGAATGTTCTGTATTTTTTTTAACTTTTTATTAAATCACCATGTGGAAAGTTACAAAGTTCTCAGGTTTATGTCTCAGTTATATAGTATTCAAACACCCATCCCTTCACCAGTGCCCTTATTCCACCACCAAAAACCCCAGTATAACCCCCCACCCCCACCCCCAACCCCTACTGTATAACTAATGAATTTCACTTCATTTTCTCTTTACCTTGATTACGTTCCATATTTCAACACAAAACTCACTATTGTTGTTGGAGTTTCCACCCAAGAAAGACAGCCCTACTACGAAGGAAGCATTTGATAATTAGTTTTCCATTGCTAGGAATGAAGAGATATGTAGCCCCACTGCTCCAAGAACATAACTCTTTTTTTTTCCTTTTTCCTTTTCCTTCCCCCCCCCTCATCCCCCTTCCCATACCTCATAGTATGGTGTATGCCACGCCGCATTTCTCCCTGAAAATGAGAAACAAACTGGAAAGAGGGATATTTCCTCTTCTCACCTGGTGTGGGGCTTTTGCTTAGTTAACAGTCCAGAGAGGTGGCTGCTACATTAATAACCTTCAATATTTCAACAAAAACTCACTGTTATTATTTGGAGTTTCCCCCCAAAGTCAGACCTGTTCAAAGGGAACCGTTTCACATTGCTGACAATTATAGATGTTAAGTCGCGCGGACGCAGCAGCATCTGTGCAGGTTTGGATTTCTGTATAAAGTCCAGGGAAAATTCTGCCAGAAATTGCATAGCCCAGCTCACAATCAAAATGCATTGCTGTAAGAAGTATCTGGAATTCCCCCGTGTCCCGTGCCCACCCGCGGCTGCGGGCCAGCTCAGAACAGCCCAGCCCCGCCTGGCAGGTCTCAGTCATTCACCCACCGTGCCTGACCCCGCCCTCCCGTGTACAAACAGGTTAGGGGGCGTGTCCTCTCTTCAGGGGGCGTGGCCTCAAAAGTGGGCGTGGCCTCTTTCCGGAGCACTGCCCGCTAACGCGGCCGCAGTTATTTTTTTTTTTTACCATTCCATGCATTGTCCTTTGGCCACAATTGAAAGAACCCATTCCTCCGAAGAACTCCCTGATCATCTTAGTTACTATATGTTAATACTCACCTAACCTAGCCTATCCTAACTTCATGAAAACTGTCAATGAACACATCAACTTGCACAGAAAAGTCCTTTGTCAAAAGAGCATAGCCCCAAATCTTCAGTTGAGGTTCCTCCCAAGCTAACGAGAGCTCCAGATAGTAATGCCCATAACAACATGAAGAAACAGAGAAAATCCCCACCACCAGGAGAGAGCCAAGAAATATCTCACTAACCTCAGCAGCGACCTCTCAGAAATACATCCTCCTCTCAGATAAAGAATTCAGAGAGGAAATTGTGAGGATGGTTCACGAACTCAAAGGAACTATGGAACAAACATCCAATAAATTAAGGGAGGATATGGATGCAGCATTGGAACGCTCCACCAAGATAATCCAGGAAGAAATGAGAGCAGAAATTTCAAAGCTACGAACAGAAGTCACACAACTAAAAGAATCAGTAGATGAAATGAAAATCTCCGTAGGAGCCCTCAATAGTAGAATGACTACAGCCGAAGACAGAATCAGTGAACTTGAAGATGAGCTGCACAAAGCATATAGACAACAGCAAATAATGGCAAAAGACCTCAAAATGGCTCTAGAGCGAATTAGAGTCCTAGAGGATGACCTCAGGAGAAACAACATAAGAATCATGGGAGTGCCGGAACCACACGGAAACAATCGCAATGAAAAAAACACCATTAAAGACATCATTGCTAAAAAATTCCCAGAGCTAGAGAATGCGGACATCCAGATCTAAGGAGTCCAAAGGGTGCCAGCTAAAAGGGACCCAAATAGAAAATCCCCAAGGCATATCATAGTCAGAATGATGGATGCCGTGGATAGAGACACAATACTGCAAGCAGCAAGATCAAAGAAGGAGATCATATACAAAGGCGCACCCCTTAGATTCACAGCAGACCTATCAGAAGAAACCCTCCAAGCCCGAAGACGATGGTGGGATATAGTGAAAAAACTTCATGAAATGAATGCCTCACCAAGAATACTCTACCCGGCTAAACTCTCAGTTAAACTTGAAGGAACCATACACTATTTCATGGACAAGCAACAGCTCAGGAACTTTATAGACTCAAGACCAAATTTAAAAGAAGGACTCAAAGGGCTACTATAAGACAAGGAAAAAAGACCTATAAGAACAACAAACCCTACAGAAAAATGGCACAAAATCCCATGACAATAATTTCTCTTAATGTTAACGGGCTAAATGCACCAATCAAGAGGCACAGAGTGGCAAAATGGATTCAGAAACTAAACCCAACTTTCTGCTGCCTACAAGAAACACATCTGAATAGTCAGAACAAACACAGACTAAAAATCAAAGGATGGAAAACAATCCTGCAAGCAAACAGCCCCCTCAAAAAAAAGGCGGGGGTGCCCATACTAGTATCAGATAGCATAGATTTCAGGCTGAAAAAGATCAGAAGGGACAGCAAAGGTCATTTTATATTCATCAAGGGATATGTACAACAGGAAGAAATCACACTTCTAAATGTATACGCACCTAATGAACGACGAGCTAAATACTTAAAAGAACTCCTAACAGAATTTAAGGAGGACATAACTAGCACCACGATAGTAGTTGGAGATTTCAACACTGCTTTATCACCTCTGGATAGATCGACAAGAACAACACTCAGCAAGGAAAGGATGGCCATGAAGGAAGAAATGGAGGAGACAGGGCTAATAGACCTATACAGGGCTATGCACCCCAAAAAGAAAGAATACACGTTCTTTTCCAGCGCACACGGAACGTTTTCCAAAATAGACCATGTTCTGGGCCACAAATTATACCTTAATAGAATTGGGAAGATAGAAATTGTATCAACTATCTTTTCAGACCATGATGCACTGAAGATGGAAGTTAATCACGCACAGACGCGGAGAGCCAAATCAAACACTTGGAAATTAAACAACTCACTATTGCACAATGAGTGGGTCACGGAGGAAATCAAGGAAGAAATCAAGAGATACCTCGAAACAAATTAGAATGAAGACACAAGCTACCAGAACCTATGGGATGCAGCTAAAGCTGTATTAAGGGGAAAATTTATAGTTCTGCCGAGTGCCCTAGAACAGATGACTGGTTGAAGAAACTCTGGTACATCTATACAATGGAATACTATGCAGCTGTTAGAAAGAATGAGGTCATGACGTTTGCATATAAGTGGATCAGCATGGAAAGTATCATGCTAAGTGAAATGAGTCAGAAAGAGAGAGACAGACATTGAAAGATTGCACTCATCTGTGGAATATAGAATAATAGACTATAAGACTAACACCCAAGAATAGTAGAAATAAGTACCAGAGGTTGTCTCCATGGCTTGGAGGCTGGTCTCTCATTCTGGGAAACTCAGAGAAGGGAACACCAAGTAAAATATGGTTGGAGGTCATGTGGGGGAAAGATGATGCGGGCCGAATATAGACTAGAGACTGAACACAATGGCCACTCAACACCTTTATTGCAAACCAAAACACCTAATCAGAGAGTCAGAGAGAGAACAAAAGGGAATACCCTGCCATAGTGGCAGTGTGGGTTGGGGGGAGACGGGACTGGGGAGGGTGGGAGGGATGTTGGGTTTACTAGTTGTGAAGAATGAGCACTGGTTAAGGGATGGGTTATCGAACTTTGTAAGGGAGAAACTTGAGCACAAAAATGTATAAATCTGTAACTGTACCCTCAAAAAAAATAAATGTTTACAGTCTGAAAAATAAAAAGATTGGTTATCTTCTACATTACATCCCATCAATCGGGTGTGATACTACTGAATTACCATGGCTGTAAAGTTTGGGTATGTCCAAATTCCAGAAAATTCAGAAGTTTTGATTGTGTTGTACAGCTGAAGTTTAATTTTTAACTGGACTGTGGCTTTGGCATGTGGACATGACTATCGGAGCTTCTAGAAGTACAAGGGAATGGTGAGGGTTCTGGGTTTGGTGTTTGTGACTCTGTGGTTTTGGATATTTGACTTTATAATTTCTAACCCCATGGATGCATTTGAATTCCCTTGACTGCCGCCCCTCTTATTACTCATCTATCTCTTTGTTTTTTTTTCCCTTAATTCTCTTTTTTCTTCCTTCTTCTGTACTCTGGGATCAAGATGGTCTAGGCCAGGGGCTGGAGTGATAACACAGTGGGTAGAGCATTTGCCTTGCATGCGGCCAACCCAAGTTCAATTCCCAGCATCCCATATGGTCCCCCGAGCACCACCAGGAGTAATTCCTGAGTGAATGAGCCAGGCGTAACCCCTGTGCATTGCTGGGTGTGACCCAAAAAGAGAAAACAAAAGAATGACCTAGGAATTCTCCTTTAATCTATTGTATTCCCTCATTCAGTCACTCTAAATACCACATAAAAGTGACATTTTAAGTTTGTTCTTCTAAGTTTTTCTGATTAATATAGTTATCTTCCATTTTCATCCATGTTGCAGGAACTTGTTAATATTTAATTCCTGTGTTTCTATTTTGCTTATTTTGTGTTTGCTCCAGTGATATTCTGCAAAGTGGACTACTCAGCAGGCTGAATGCCTAGTATGCAAGAGGCCCAAGTTTAGTCCCCAGTAGCATAGGGTCTTCCAAGTACCACCAAGTATAGTTTCCACACACTAAGTTGGGAGTACATAAAAACACTCCTGGCTATGACCTCCAAATAAAATATAAACAAACACATTATATACATACACACAAACAAATATATATATATATATATATATATATATGAGGGCAGGAGGGTGATAGAATCAGATCCAAGGGTAACACGCATGATTATAAGTTACAAAGTGAAATGGGGTGAAGTAAAGGCTTACATTCTGTGATAAAGCCTCAGTGAAGTGCCTGATAGGCATTCTAAGTGCCACATAGACATAGTCTGGGGAGAGGGGGTGCTGGGAGGGAAACAGGGTCATTGGTGGTGGGACATGGACACTGGTGGAGGAATGGATATTGTAACATTGTATGACTGAAACCTAATGATGAACAGCTTTGTAATTATGGTTACTAATAAACAAATAAATGAAAAAAAAGAAGTATCTGGAATCAAAGTCTTTAGGCGCAGAGGGTCTGCTTAACTCTCAACAGCTCCGAATTTATCTCTGGGTTAGGACTCTTAGAAGATGGCGCCTGCCATGTGGGTGCCACTACCAATGCCGTTTTCCATGCAGGAAGACAGAGTGAGGAGGAAAAATCCACCCCAGGGCAGCACAGAGTTGCAGCCCAGTTCACAGTCCCAGTGCATTGCTATTAGAAGCTGCACTGGATGCCCGGATGTGTTAGGTCTCTGGAATCAAAGTCTTTAGGCACAGAGGGTCCACATGTTCTATATTTTTAATATCAGCCCCTGATTATGGTGCGCAATAACTTTCTCCCACTTAGTAGAGGGTCTTTTAACCTTATATTTTGAATATTTTAAAATTCATATTTCAAATTTTTTATTTTATAAAGTAGTCCACAATACTTGATTATATTTAATATTCAAACACCAATCCCACCACCATACACCTTCCCACCACCATATTTCTGGTGTTTCCAAAGTAGAAATGAAATAATATTTTTCCTTCTACGGTTGGTTGCCTCCTATTTTTAATGCCATCAAAAGTGGTGTGGTACTCTTGGAATATTGGTAGGGTGTGTCCTATGAAGTGTCAAATGGCTGCATTTGCCACTGTGCATTCCAGGAAAAGGTTCACTCTTGAGTGAGGCTCGAGCCTGAGCATGTGGAGAGCGGCGAAGAGCAGGTTGGTGGTTGAGTTCTGGAGGTTGTCAGCTGCTGGGACTGGGTTCCTTGGAACAGGGAGAATCTCACACATACCCCTTTGGGGCACCTCAAGTTGAATAGCCTGACATGGGTTATGGTGGCATCGTTATGGTGAAAAGACCTCAAAATAGCTGTAAGGCAAATCAGTGACCTAGGGAATGATTTCAAGAGGAACAACATTAGAATCATCAGAGTAACAGAAGGACAGGGACACAATGAAAAAGCCAGATAAAGATATCATTGCTGAAAAGTTCCCAGAGCTGGAGAATGCAGGAATCAGATCCAAGGTGCCCAAAGGTGCCAGTTAAAAGATACCCTAATGAAAATACTCCAAGACATATCATAGTCACAATGATGGATGACACTGATAGATACATAATACTGCAAGCAACAAGGTCAAAGAAGGAAATCAAATAAAAATGAGCAGCCCTTAGATTTACAGCAGACCTATCAGAGGAAACCCTCCAAGCCTGACAAACAATGGTAGGGCATTGTGAAAAAAAAAAACTCAATAAAATGAACGTCTCACCAGGAATAGTTTATCCGACTAAACTCTCACTCAAAAGCTAAAGAACAATGCACTATTTTATGGATAAACAACAGCTCAGGAACTTCATAGACTCAAAACCAAACTCAAAAGAAGGACTAAAAGGACTACGTAAGATAAGAAAAAACCCTACTATAAGACAAGACGAGCACAACGAATCCCTACAGAGAGATATACACAAAACCCCATAAAAATAATCTCACTCAATGTCAATGGTCTAATGCACCAATTGAGAGACACAGAGTGGCAAAATGGATTTAGAAACTGAACCCAACATTCTGCTGCCTATATGAAACACATCTCACAGTAAGAGCAAACACAGACTCAAAGTCAAGAATGGAAAACAACTCTTCAAGCTAACAATTCACTCAAAAAAACCGAGGTGGCCTTACTAGCATGTGAAAACATAGATTTCATGTTGAAAAAGATTAGAAGGGACAGCAAAGGCCATTTATTATTAATCAGGGACATGTAGAGCAGGAAGAAATCACTATCCTAAACATATACTCACCCAAGAGGGACCAGCTAAATACTTTAAACATTGCTAACAGATATTAAGGAAGACATTGCTAGCAATACAATAGTAGTTGGAGACTTAAACACCTCCTTATCAGATCTGGATAAATCAACAAGATTAAAACTTAGCAAGGAAACACTGGCTTGAAGGAAAAAATAGAAGAGAGAGGACAGCTACATGCAAAAAAAATGGTCTCAGACTTTGGATTAAAAACCTCAATATCAGACGGGAATGTATAAGGTACATTGAAGACAAGATCGCAGAACCCTCCACAATATTGAAGCAAAAGGTATCTTCAAAAATGATTTTCCACTGACCAGACAAGTGGAAACAGAGATAAACAAATGGGACTATCTTAAACGAAGATTCTCCTCCTCAAAAGAAACAGTGACCAGAATACAAAGACAGTCTACAGAATGGGAAAGGATATTCACCCAATAGCCGTCTAATAAGGGATTGATATCAAGGATATACAAGGCTCTGGTTGAACGCCACAACGAGAAAACATCCAACCCCATCAGAAAATGGGGCGATGAAATGGTCAGAAACTTTCTCAAAAAAGAAATTAGAATGGCTAAAAGGCACATGAGAATATGCTCTACATCACTAATCATCAGGGAGATGCAGATCAAAACAACAATGACATGTCAACTCAATGAGATAACATCGCAGAGACTTGCTCACATTCAAAAGAATAAAAGCAACAGGTGCTAGAGTGAATTTGGAGAGAAAGGGATTCTCCTTTACTGCTGGTGTGAATGCCAACTTGTTCAGCCCTTTTGGAAAACAGTATGGACGTTTCTCAAAAACTTAGAAATTGAGCTTCCATTTCACCCAGCATTACCACTTCTGACATTACATCCCAGAAATGCAAAAAATATATATAGTAGAATTGACGCTGCACTTGTATGTTAATTTCAGCACTGTTTACAATAGCCAGAATCTGGAAAAAAATGAGTGCCCAAGAACAAATGACTTGTTGAAGAAATTTTGGTACATCTACACAATGGAATAGTATGCAGTTGTTAGAAAAGATGAAGTCATGAAATTTTAATAAAGTGTATTAACATGGAGAGTATCATGCTAGGTGAAATGAGTCATAAAGAAAGGGACAGACATAGGAATACTGCATTCATTTGTGGAATATGATTTCACAAAATGGGAGACTATCACCCAAGGATAGTATAGATAAGGACCAGGAGGATAGCTCCACGGTTTGGAAGCTGGCTTCAAAATTTGTGGGAAAAGGCAGCTCAGGTAGAGAAGGGACCACCAAGTAAAGGATGCTTGGAGGTCCCGCTTGGAATGGGAGATATGTGCTGAAAGTAGACTATAGACCGAACATGATGGCCATTTAATACTTGCATTGCAATTGCAGACCACAACACCCTAGAGGAGAGAGAATAAAAGGGAATCTGCCTGCCACAGAGGCAGGGGAGGCGCAGGGTGCCAGAGGGATACTGGGAACATTGTTGATGGAGAATGGGCACTAGTGGAGGAATGGCTACTCGATCATTGTATGACTGAAACTTAAGCATGAAAATCTGTAAGTCTGCCACTGTATCTCACGGTGATTCATTAAAAAAATTTAAAAACTTTTTAAAAAGATAAAAAGGAATTTGGGCTAATTGTCTGAGAATAACAGCAGCAATAACAACAACAAAAATATCAGGAGAAAACCCCACTTACAAGAAAAAACAGCCACTACTTGAAAGATAAAGATAACAGTATCTGCACATTGAAGCAAGTTTCAATTGTCAAGACAGTGAAGGACAAACTGACCTAAGCAGGTTAAGAAAACAGAAGCCAGTTGATAATTAACTATAAACTTCAAAGGCAGCACAAAGGACATAATGCCAAGACCTCTATAAGGGTGGGATTGTGAGTTTAGAACAAGGTGGAAGACAGGTTCCTTGACATATTAGACTCTTCCTGGAAGCTGGCAGTAGAAGAGGTAAAATACAAACAATAAAGGATAAATTGAAAGGACATATTTGAAATTGATCAAAAGTGACTACTTTTTTTTATTTGTTTATTGAATCACCATGAGAACAGTTACAAAGCTTTTATGTTTGAGTCTCAGTCATACAGTGATCAAACACTCATCCCTTCACTAGTGCACATTTCCCACCACCAACAACCCCAGTATAACCCCCCTCACACCTCTACCCCTGCCTATGTGGCAAATAATTTACACATTATTCTCTCTCTATTTAGATTAAATTCAATATTTCAACACCAGTTCCAACATTATTATTTAAAATTTTCCTCCAACACTCAAACCTGCCAAAGATGCAACAATAGACAATTTGTTTTCTATTGCTAGTTATGAATAAGCATATGATGTCATGGGGCTACTTGCAGCAGCACAATCTTGGAATTTTTAAATTTTAATAATTAGGTTTGGAGATGTAGCACTGTAGCACTGTTGTTCCGTTTTTTATTGATTTGCTCAAGTGGGCACCAGTAACATCTCCATTGTGAGGCTTTATGTTACTGTTTTTGGCATATCGAATACGCCGTGGCATATCAAATATGCCAGGGAAGCTTGCCAGGCTCTGCTGTGTGGGCTGGATATTCTCAGTAGCTTGCTGGGCTCTCCGAGAGGGACAGAAGAATCAAACCCCGGTTTAGTCGAGTGCAAGGCAAACGCATTACCTGCTGGGCTATCGCTCCAGCCCTGGATCTATTCATTCAGAGGTATTAGTTGAAAACGGCAACTGTAATAATGTACTTGTTTTGCTTTCTTGTTTTTATCCGAGGCATCAGGATTTGAAATATTGTTAATGATAGGGTTTCATGCATACAACATACTAATAGCACACCCTTCACCATAGTGTCTAATTCCCTCCACCATTATACCAGGATTCCATTGCAACCACTCCCACCCTAAACTTAGTTCTAGAGATGAGATCTCAGAATACTCTTGCATTTTTTACTACCTTACTATGTTTATTTGTCCCCCATATCAGAGAGATTATCTATTTATCATTCTGCATCTGCCCCTCTCTGCTAACTTCACTTAGCATGAATTACCATCTGGTTCCATCAATGTAACAGAAAGTTGTATGATTTTATCTCTTCTTCTAGCCAAATAGTATTCTAATGTGTGTATATATCAGTTTCTTTTCTTAAATTGTTTTATTACTGAATCACCATGAGGTACAGTTACAAACTTATGGACTTTCATGTTTGCATTTCAGTCATATAGTTATTGTTTACATTCTTCCACCTGTGCCCATCCTCCTCCACTAATGTTCCTGGTACCCCTCCCACCACCCCCACTCCATCCCCTACCACCCCACCACATCTCTGTGGCAGGGCATTCCCTTTTGGTCTCTCTCCTTTTGTATGTTGTAGTTTGAAATACAGATATTGAGTGGCCATCATGTTCGGCCTATAGTCTACTTTCAGAATTCATCTTTCAACCTGAATGTGTTCTCCCAACATCCTCCTCTTGGTGTTCCTTTCTTTATTTCAGCTGCTTTTTCCCACAGCATATAAGGCCAGTTTCCAAGCTGTGGGGCAGACCTCCTTGTTCTTATCTCTACTACTATTAGGTGTTAGTCTCCCATTCTGTTACTTAATATTCCTCACATTAGTATGATCTTCCTATGTCTATCTCTCTTTTTCTGACTCATTTCACTTAACATAATACTTTACATGTTTATCCACTTATATACAAATTTCATGACTTCATCTTTTCTAATAACTGCATAGTATTCCATAAATTCTTTAATGAAGATTCTTTAACTGTTTTGGGGCACTCTGGTTTTTTTCCAGATTTTTGCTATTGTAAACAGTGCTGCAATGAACATAGAAATGCAGATGTCATTTCTACTATACTATTTTGCCTCTCTGGGATATAATCCCAGGAGTGGTATTGCTGGGTCAAATGGGAACTCACTAAATTTCTAATTTTTTGAGAATTGTCCATATTGTTTTCCAAAAGGGCTGAATCAGTTGGCATTCCCACCAGCAGTGAAGGAGAGTCCCTTTCTCCCCACATCCGGGCCAACACTGATTGCTTTTGTTCTTTTGGATGTAAGCCAGTCTCTGTGATGTGAGATGATATCTCATTGTTGTTTTGATCTGAATCTCCTTGATGATTAGTGATGCAGAGCATTTTATGTAGTCATCTATTCTTAGACACCTGTGTGATTTCCATATTAAAGCTATTTTGAATTCTGCTGTCATGAATATAGGAGCACAAATATCTTTTTAAGAGAGAGTTTTTTCCTCCTGCCCCCTAGGAATCCAGGTTGCCACCATCTTCTAGAACTCAGTGAAAAAAAGCTCCAGGTATGGGTGGCAGTGGCAGTAAAGAGCAGGCCTCACAGAACAGGTGAGGAGATGGCCCTTCTCCTTCCCCCTTTCCCTATGGGATTTTGAGATAATGCCACATACAGCTACTGTCTACTTAAGCTCCCACACAGCCATGATCCAGAGACACGCAAACGAATCTTGAACTCGAGCAACTTGCTGCAGTGATCTATTCAGACCTAATTATCAAAATCTTAAGACTTCCTATGGCAAAAACACCTGCTCTTGCAGCTTCAGAACATTAAATCATATCCATAGCAAGCAATACAAAACACATTTTATGCCCTTGCCTTTTTGGCAGGTATGAGTGGTAGTGGGACTGGGATCAAAACATTGAAGGTACCCAAAGTAGAGAGAGAAAGTATTTTGCAAATTGTCTGCCACACAGGCAGGGGAAGGTGTGGAATTGTGGGTGGGATACTGGAGACTTTGGTGGTGGAAAACGTGCATCGATGAAGGGATTGGTGTTTGATTATTGCATGATTGAAGCTCAAACATGAAAGATTTTTACTGTACCTCACAGTGAAACAATAAAAGGGGGGATCAAAGATAGTGTTTTGGGGCCCTTGCAACATATGCTTAGAAGTGGAATTGCTGGGTCATATGGTATCTTAATTCTTACTTTTTATGAAGACTTCATAGTGTTTACCAAAAAGGTTGGACAAGTCAACACTCCCACCAACATTTGATGAGGGTTCCTGTTCTCCTTGACATACAGCAAGCTCTGAATACTTTGTTTTTGGTACGTACCAACCTCACTGCTGTTAGATTCAATTTTATTGTTTTCATTAGCATTTTCCTTTTTTGGGGGGGGTCACACTTATATGTAAAGTTCATGACTTCTTCTTTTCTAACAGCTGCATAGTATTCCATTGTATAGATGTAACAAAGTCTTTAACCAGTCATCTGTTCTCCTACACTCAGGTGTTTTCCAGATTCTGGCTATTGTAAACAGTACTGCAATGAACATATAAGTGCAGATGTCATTTTGACTATGCTTTTTTGCTTCTCCAGGATATATTCCCAGGAGTGGTATTGCCGGGTCAAATGGGAGCTCAATTTTTATTTTTATTTATTTTATTTATTTATTTTTTTTTGCTTTTTGGGTCACACCCATCAATGCACAGGGCTTATTCCTGGCTCTGCACTCAGGAATTACCCCTGGCGGTGCTCAGGGGACCATATGGAATGCTGGGAATGGAACCCGGGTGGGCCACATGCAAGGCAAATGCCCGACCCGCTGAGCTATCACTCCAGACCCCATCAATTTCTAATTTTTTGAGATGCGACCATATTGTTTTCCAAAAGGGCTGTACCAGTTGGCATTCCCACCAGCAGTATAAAAGGGTCTTCTTCTCCCCACATCCTCTCCAACAGCGGTTGCTTTTGTTCTTTTGTATGTGTGCCAGTCTCTGTGGTGTGAGGTGGTATCTCATAGTTGTTTTGATCTGCATCTTCCTGATGATTAGTGATGAAGAGCATTTTTTCATGTGCCTCTTGGCCATTCGTATCTCTTCCTTGGGAAAGTTTCTTTTTATTTCTTATCCCTATTTTCTGATGGGGTTGGCTGTTTTCTTCTTGTAGAGTTCAACCAGTACCTAATATACCCTTGATATCAACCCCTTTTCTGATGGACATTGGGTGAGTATCCTTTCCCATTCAGGAGATTGTCTTTGTATTCTCATCACTGTATCTTTTTCGGTGCAGAAGCTTCTTAGTTTAATGTAGTCTCAGTTGTTTATCTCTGTTTCCACTCTGTTGCTCAGTTGTGTGTCATCTTTGAAGATACCTTTATCTTCAATATCGTGGAGGGTTTTGCCGACCTTTTCTTCAATGTACCTTACAGATTGTGATTTAATGTTGAGGTCTTTAATCCATTTTGATCTGAGTTTTGTGCATGGTGTCAGGTCGAGGTCTAAGCCCATTCTTTTGCGTGTGGTTGTCCAGTTGTGTCAGCACCATTTGTTAAAGAGTGTTTCCTTGCTCCACCTCACATTTCTTGCTCCCTTATCAAATATTAGATGATCATACATTTGGGGTTGTGTGTAGGTATATTCTACCCTGTTCTATTGGTCTGCGGCTCTGCCTTTGTTCCAGTACCATGCTGTTTTAATTGTTACCGCTTTGTAGTAAAGTTTAAGGTTGGGGAAGGTGATGCCTCCCATCGTCTTTTTCCCAATAATTGTCTTAGCTATCTGTCGGCATTTGTTGTTCCATATGAATTTCAAGATTGCTTAATCCATTTCTTTGAAGAATGTCATGGGTATCCTTATAGGGATCGTGTTGAATCTGTATAATGTTTTGGGGAGTATTGCCGTTTTGACAATGTTGATTCTCCCTATCCATGAGCAGGGGATATGTTTCCATTTCTTCATGTCCTCTTTTATTTCGTGGAGTAGAGTTTTATAGTTTTCTTTGTAGAGGTCCTTTACTTCCTTAGTTAAGTACCTTAAATCCAGGTACTTGATTTTCTGGGCATGATTTTGAACAGGATTGCTTTTTTCATGTCCCTTTCCTCAACTTATTGTTTATGTATAGGAAGGCCATGGACTTTTGGGCTTTATATTTTATAGCCTGCGACTTTACTGTACAAGTCTATTGTTTCTAAGAGTTTCTTGTTAGAGTCTTTAGGCTTTTCTAGATATAGTATCATATCATCTGCAAATAGTGAGAGTTTTATTTCTTCCTTTCCTATCTGAATGCGCTTAATATATTTTTCTTGCCTAACAGTTATTGCAAGCACTTCCTGCACTATATTAACATAAGTGGTGAGAGTGGGCATCCTTGTCTTGTCCCTGATCTTAGATGAAAAACCCTTAATTTTTCCCCACTGAGAATAATGCTTGCCATAGGTTTGTGGTAGATGGCTTTGACTATCTTGAGGAAAGTTCCTGCAAAACCCATTTTGGTGAGCGTTTTCATCATGAACGGGTGTTGGATCTTGTCATATGCTTTCTCTGCATCTATTGATATGATCATATGGTTTTTATCTTTTGTTGATATGATGGATTATGGTGATTGATTTCCAAATGTTAAACCATCCTTGTATCCCTGGGATGAATCACACTTGGTCGTGGTGTATGATATTTTTTATGAGTTGTTGGATTCTGTTTGCTAATATTTTGCTGAGAATCTTCACATCTGTGTTCACCAGGGATATTGATCTATAATTTTTTTAGTGGTGTCTTTGTTTGCTTTGGTATTAGGGTGATATGTTCCTGATAGAAACTGTTTGGGACAGTTTCTGTTTCTTCAATTTCCTGGAAAAGCTTGAGAACTGGCAACAGATCCTCTTTAAAAGTATGGAAGAATTGGCCATTGATTCCATCTGAAGAATTGGCCAGTGCATCAATCTGGACCTGGACTTTTGTTTTGGGGAAGACTTTTGATTACAGTTTCAATTTCTTTGATATTAGTAGGTCTATTCAGGTATTTCAAGTCTTCTTGGTTCAGACTTGGGAGATTGTAGGAATCAAGGAATTCATCCATTTCTTTTAGGTTCCTTGTTTTGTGGCATACAGACTTTCAAAGTAGTCTCTGATGATGTTTTGAAATTAGTTGGTTTTTGTTGTGATGTCTCCCTTTTCGTTTCTGATTTGGTTTATTAGGATTCTCTCTCTCTTTCTTTGTGAGTCTTGCTAGTGGTTTATCAATCTTGTTTATTTTCTCAAAGAACCAATTCTTGGTTTCATTGACACTTTGGATTGTTTTCTGGGTTTCCATGTCATTAATTTTGTAAGAATTTTTATTATTTCTTTCCTTCAGTCTGGTTTGGGTTCCTTTTCTGGTCCATTTCTAAGATCTTGAGCTGTGAGGTCAAGGTATCTATGTAGGCCTTTTATTCCTTCCTGAGGAATGCTTGCAGAGCTATAAATTTTCCCCTTAACACGGCTTTAGCTGTGTCCCATAGGTTTTGGCAGTCATTACCATTTTCTTGATAATCACTGTATCACTGTATCAATGTCATCCCATTGCTCATCGATTTGCTCAAGCGGGGAAGAGTAATTTCTTCAAGTGAGACTTGTGTTACTATTTTTGGCATATTGAATATGCCATGGGTAGCTTGCCAGGTTCTTCTGTGCGTGGGAGATACTATCGGTAGCCTGCTGTGCTCTCCGAGAGGGACGGAGGAATGAAACCTGGGTCAGTCATGTACAAGGCAAATGCCCTATCCAGTGTACTATTGTTCCAGTCCAACTTCCATACATAGATATTGTATTAAGAGATACAATAAACATAGATATGCATATACATTTTCAAATTAGTGTTTTTGTGTTTTCAAGGTAGGTATCTAAAAGTGGAATAGATGGGTCAAATGGGAGTTCCATTATTAGTTTTTACAAGAAATCTCTATGTTGTTTTCCAGAAAGGATGTACCATAAAACATACTTATCAACAGCGAATAAAGGTTTTTTTTCCTATACCCTTTTAAACACTTATTTCCCTTGTTTTTGATATATGCCATCCTCACTATCATTTTAATTTATGTTTCCATCATTCTATTAGAGAAAATCACCACTGTTTCATAGACTTCTTATTCATTTATATTCTTCATAAAAGTGTCCATTTATCTCCTCTCTCCATTTTTTCTGTCTTTGGGGTCACAATCAACATGGGGTCAGCGTTATTCCTGGCTCTACATTCAGGAATTATTCCTGGTGGTACGACAGGGCATCATATGTTATGCTGGGGATTAAACCCAGCTCATCCTCGTGCAAAGCAAACAACTTACCTTCCGTATTATTGCCCTGGCCTTCCTCATTTTTTGATTGGGAATATTGTTTTGTTTCCATTTTCTGGTGTCTCCTATCCCTTTCTTAAGGAATGGTGCTTTCTATTTATTTCAGACTTCTTGTAGTTTAGGTATTTCATATTCATTGTTAAATTGATACTAGACATTTATTTTTTATTTGTTTTGGTAGATGAAGAGTATTTATTTTAACTTCTTCCATTTTCTTCTGCATGGATTATCCTTCTATGTTATATATCACTCAAATGAAGGTCTGAATTTTCAAAATTGTGTGTTCTGACTTAGAGAGATATTAGAACTACCACACTGGTGTTCTCTGGTGAATATTTTGTCCAGATATCCCAACTATGTTGGTGACATTTATTGAGTAGTATTTTAAAATACTAATTCAGATTATAGCCCCTGCGTCCCGTGCCCGCCCGCGGCAGCGGGACAGCTCGGAGCACCCCCTCCCCGCCGGGCAGGTCCCAGTCATTCGCCCACCGCGCCTGATCCCGCCCTCCCGTGTCCGACAGGTATATTGGCTCTTCCCCTTGGAGACCCTGTGCCACCTGGAAAAGCGCCCCCTGCGTCCCGTGCCCGCCCGCGGCAGCGGGACAGCTCGGAGCACCCCCTCCCCGCCGGGCAGGTCCCAGTCATTCGCCCACCGCGCCTGATCCCGCCCTCCCGTGTCCGAAAAGGTTAGGGGCGTGTCCTGTCATTTGGGGGCGTGGCCTTAAAAGTGGGCGTGGCCTGTTTCCAGAGCGGCGGCCGCAGATATTTTTCTTACCATTCCACGCATTGTCCTTTCACTACAATTGATTGAACCCATTTCTCCGAAGAACTCCCTCATCATCTTAGTTACTATATGTTGATACTCAACTAACCTAGCCTATCCTAACTTCACAAAAACTGTCAATGAACACATCAACTTGCACGGAAAAGTACTTTGTCAAAAGAGCATAACCAAAAATCTTTAGTCGAGATTCCTCCCAAGTTAACGAGAGCTCCAGATAGTAAAGCCCATAACAACATGAAGAAACTGAGAAAATCCCCACCACTAGGAGAGAGCCAAGAAAATATCTCACTAACCTCACCAGCGACCTCCCAGAAATACACCCTCCTCTCAGATAGAGAATTCAGAGAGGAAATTGTGAGGATGATTCATGAACTCAACACAACTATGGAACGAACATCCAATAAATTAAGGGAGGATATGGATGCCGCGTTGGAACGCTCCACCAAGATAATCCAGGAAGAAATGAGAGCAGAAATTTCAAAGCTACGAACAGAAGTCACACAACTAAAAGAATCAGTAGATGAAATGAAAATCTCCGTAGGAGCCCTCAATAGTAGAATGACTACAGCCGAAGACAGAATCAGTGAACTTGAAGATGAGCTGCACAAAGCATATAGACAACAGCAAATAATGGCAAAAGACCTCAAAATGGCTCTAGAGCGAGTTAGAGTCCTAGGGGACGACCTCAGGAGAAACAACATAAGAATCATGGGAGTGCCGGAACCACACGGAACCAATCTCAATGAAAAAAACACCATTAAAGACATCATTGCTAAAAAATTCCCAGAGCTAGAGAATGTGGACATCCAGATACAAGGAGTCCGAAGGGTGCCAGCTAAAAGGGACCCAAATAGAAAATCCCCAAGGCATATCATAGTCAGAATGATGGATGCCGTGGATAGAGACACAATACTGCAAGCAGCAAGATCAAAGAAGGAGATCATATACAAAGGCGCACCCCTTAGATTCACAGCAGACCTATCAGAAGAAACCCTCCAAGCCCGAAGACAATGGTGGGATATAGTGAAAAAACTTCATGAAATGAATGCCTCACCAAGAATACTCTACCCGGCTAAACTCTCAGTTAAACTTGAAGGAACCATACATTATTTCATGGACAAGCAACAGCTCAGGAACTTCATAGACTCAAGACCAAATTTAAAAGAAGGACTCAAAGGGCTACTATAAGACAAGGAAAAAGACCTATAAGAACAACAAACCCTACAGAAAAATGGCACAAAATCCAATGACAATAATCTCTCTTAATGTTAATGGGCTAAATGCACCAATCAAGAGGCATAGAGTGGCAAAATGGATTCGGAAACTAAACCCAACCTTCTGCTGCCTACAAGAAACACATCTGAATAGCCGGAACAAACACAGACTAAAAATCAAAGGATGGAAAACAATCCTGCAAGCAAACAGCCCCCTCAAAAAAAAAGCAGGGGTGGCCATACTAGTATCCGATAGCATTGATTTCAGGCTGAAAAAGATCAGAAGGGACAGCAAAGGTCATTTTATATTCATCAAGGGATATGTGCAACAGGAAGAAATCACACTCCTAAATGTATACGCACCTAATGAACGACCAGCGAAATACTTAAAAGAACTCCTAACAGAATTTAAGGAGGACATAACTAGCACCACGATAGTAGTTGGAGATTTCAACACTGCCTTATCACCTCTGGATAGATCGACAAGAACAACACTCAGCAAGGAAACGAAGGCCCTGAAGGAAGAAATGGAGGAGACAGGGCTAATAGACCTATACAGGGCTATATACCCCCAAAAGAAAGAATACACATTCTTTTCCAGTGCACACGGAACATTTTCCAAAATAGACCATGTTCTGGGCCACAAGTTATACCTTAATAGAATTGGAAAGATAGAAATTGTATCAACTATCTTTTCAGACCATGATGCACTGAAGATGGAAGTTAATCATGCACAGACTCGGAGAACCAAATCAAACACTTGGAAATTAAACAACTCACTATTGAACAATGAGTGGGTCACGGAGGAAATCAAGAAAGAAATTAAGAGATACCTCGAAACAAATGAGAATGAAGACACAAGCTACCAGAACCTATGGGACGCAGCTAAAGCTGTGTTAAGGGGAAAATTTATAGCTCTGCAAGCCTTCCTCAGAAAGGAAGAAAGGGCCTATATAGATAGTTTGACTTCGCAGCTCAAGATCTTAGAAGAGGACCAGCAAAAGGAACCCAAACCAGATAGAAGGAAAGAAATAATAAAACTTAGAGCAGAAATTAACGATATGGAAACCCGAAAAACAATCCATAAGATCAATGAAACAAAGAGCTGGTTCTTCGAGAAAATAAATAAGATTGATAAACCGCTAGCAAGACTCACAAAGAAAGAAAGAGAGAAAACCCTAATAAACCGAATCAGAAATGAAAAGGGGGACATCACAACAGAAACCAAGGAGATTCAAAGGATCATCAGAGACTACTTTGAAAGTCTGTATGCCACAAAACAAGAGAACCTAAAAGAAATGGATGAATTCCTTGACTCCTACAACCTCCCAAGACTGAGCCAAGAAGACGTGAAATACCTGAATAGGCCCATAAATATCAAGGAAATCGAAACGGTAATCAAAAGTCTCCCCAAAAACAAAAGCCCAGGTCCAGACGGATTCACTGGCGAATTCTTCCAAACATTCAAAGAAGACTTGTTGCCAGTTCTCCTTAAGCTTTTTCAGGAAATCGAAAAGACAGGAACCCTTCCGAACAGTTTCTATGAGGCACATATCTCCCTAATACCAAAAGCAAACAAAGACACCACTAACAAAGAAAACTATAGACCAATATCCTTGATGAATACCGATGCGAAGATTCTCAACAAAATACTAGCAAATAGAATCCAACAACTCATCAAAAAGATCATACACCATGACCAAGTGGGATTCATCCCAGGGATGCAAGGTTGGTTTAACATTCGGAAATCAATCAACATAATCCATCACATCAACAAAAGTAAAGATAAAAACCATATGATCATATCCATAGATGCAGAAAAGGCATTTGACAAGATCCAACACCCATTCATGATAAAAACTCTCACCAAAATGGGTTTTGGAGGAACTTTTCTCAAGATAGTCAAAGCCATCTACCATGAACCTATGGCGAGCATTATCATCAATGGAGAAAAACTAAGGGCTTTTCCTCTGAGATCGGGGACAAGACAAGGATGTCCACTCTCACCACTTCTCTTTAATATAGTACTGGAAGTATTAGCAATAGCCATCAGGCAAGAAAAAGATATTAAGGGGATTCAGATTGGAAAGGAAGAAATCAAGCTCTCACTATTCGCAGACGATATGATACTATACCTAGAGAAACCTAAAAGCTCTAGTAAGAAACTCTTAGAAACAATTGACCTATACAGTAAAGTCGCAGGCTATAAAATCAATACCCAAAAATCCATGGCCTTCCTATATGCAAACAACGAGACAGAGGAAAGGGACATGAAAAAAGCAATCCCATTCACAATTGTGCCCCAGAAAATCAAATACCTTGGAATCAGCTTAACTAAAGAAGTAAAGGACCTCTACAAAGAAAACTATAAAACGCTACTTCATGAAATAAAAGAGGACATGAGGAAATGGAAAAATATCCCCTGCTCATGGATAGGGAGAATAAACATTGTCAAAATGGCAATACTCCCCAAAGCATTATACAGATTTAACGCGATCCCTATGGGGATACCCATGGCATTCTTCAAAGAAGCGGAGCAAGCAATCCTGAAATTTATATGGAACAATAAACGCCCACGGATAGCTAAAACAATTCTTGGGAAAAAGATGATGGGAGGCATCACCCTTCCCAACCTTAAACTCTACTACAAAGCGGTAACAATTAAAACAGCATGGTACTGGAACAAAAGCAGAACTGCAGACCAATGGAACAGGGTGGAATATCCCCACACACAACCTCAAATGTATGATCATCTAATCTTTGATAAAGGTGCAAGAGATGTGAAGTGGAGCAAGGAAAGTCTCTTTAACAAATGGTGCTGGCACAACTGGACAACCACATGCAAAAAAATGGGCTTAGAACTCGATCTGTCACCATGCACAAAAGTCAGATCAAAATGGATTAAAGACCTCAACATCAGACCACAAACCATAAGGTACATTGAAGACAAGGTAGGCAAAACCCTCCAGGATATTGAAGATAAAGGTATCTTCAAAGATGACATGGAACTAAGCAATCTAGTAAAAACAGAGATCAACAAATGGGACTACATTAAACTAAAAAGCTTCTGCACTGCAAAAGAAACAGCGACCAGAATACAAAGACTATCTACAGAATGGGAAAGGATATTTACACAATACCCATCAGATAAGGGGTTGATATCAAGGGTATATAAAGCACTGGTTGAACTCTACAAGAAGAAAACATCCAACCCCATCAAAAAATGGGGCGAAGAAATGAACAGAAACTTTACCAAGGAAGAGATACGAATGGCCAAAAGACACATGAAAAAGTGCTCTACATCACTAATCGTCAGAGAGATGCAGATCAAAACAACCATGAGATACCACCTCACACCACAGAGGCTAGCACACATCCAAAAGAACAAAAGCAACCGCTGTTGGAGAGGATGTGGGGAGAAAGGGACCCTTCTACACTGCTGGTGGGAATGCCGGCTAGTTCAGCCCTTTTGGAAAACAGTATGGACGACTCTCAAAAAACTTGAGGTTGAGCTCCCATTTGACCCAGCAATACCACTGCTGGGAATATATCCCAGAAAAGCCAAAAAGTATAGTCGAAGTGACATATGCACTTATATGTTCACCGCAGCACTGTTTACAATAGCCAGAATCTGGAAAAAACCCGAGTGCCCTAGAACAGATGACTGGTTGAAGAAACTCTGGTACATATATACAATGGAATACTATGCAGCTGTTAGAAAAAATGAGGTCATGACGTTTGCATATAAGTGGATCTACATGGAAAGTATCATGCTAAGTGAAATGAGTCAGAAAGAGAGAGACAGACATAGAAAGATTGCACTCATCTGTGGAATATAGAATAATAGACTATAAGACGAACACCCAAGAATAGTAGAAATAAGTACCAGGAGGTTGTCACCATGGCTTGGAGGCTGTTCTCTCACTCTGGGCAACTCAGAGAAGGGAACAGCAAGTAAAATGTGGTTGTTGGTCATGAGGGGGAAAGATGATGCGGGCCAAATATAGACTAGAGACTGAACGCAATGGCCACTCAACACCTTTATTGCAAACCACAACACCTAACCAGAGAGAGAGAACAAAAGGGAATTCCCTGCCATAGTGGCAGGGTGGGGTGGGGGGAGACGGGACTGGGAAGGGGGGGTGGGATGTTGGGTTTACTGGTGGTGGAGAATGGGCACTGGTGAAGGGATGGGTTATCAAACTTTGTAAGGGAGAAACATGAGCACAAAAATGTATAAATCTGTAACTGTACCCTCACGTTGACTCACTAATTAAAAATAAACTATAAAAGGCAAAAAAAAAATACTAATTCAGATTATAAACATTTTAGCATGCCAATAAATGGCACATTTGAGGGAAACCAAAACCTTAAGGTATGGGAAGGTGTGCAATACTGATATACTGTGAGACAAAATAAAACATTTTACATCTTTTGCCTATGCAATGTGTGAGCTTTTTTTAAATTTTTTTTATTGAATCACCATGTGGAAAGTTACAAAGCTTTCAGGTTTAAGACTCAGTTATACAATGCTCAAAAACCCATCCCTTCACCAGTGCACATATTCAACCACCAAGAATCACAGTATACCAAGAAGACATGGAGTACCTGATTAGTCCTATTAATATCAAGGAAATTGAAACTGTAATCAAAAGTCTTCCCAGAAACAAAAGCCCAGGTCCAGACGGATTCACTAGAGAATTTTTCCAAACATTTAAAGAGGACCTATTGCCAGTTCTTCTCAAGCTTTTCCAGGAAATTGAAGAAACAGAAACCCTCCCAAACAATTTCTATGAGGCTTATATCTCCCTAATACCAAAAGCAAGCAAAGACACCACAAAAAAAGAAAACTACAGGCCAATATCCCTGGTGAACACAGATGTGAAGATTCTCAACAAAATATTAGCAAATAATTCAACAACTCATCAAAAAGATCATACATCACGACCAAGTGGGATTCATCCCGGGAATGCAAGGATGGTTTAACATTCAGAAATCAATCAACATAATCCATCATATCAACAAAAGATAAAAATCATATAATCATATCAATAGATGCAGAGAAAGCATTTGATATTTAATGTTTTACCACGACTTTAAAAGGAATAGATATTTTGATCCTTATCTCTCTTAGTTCATGGTTTCAATATAAAAATGCAACATATTTGTGTGTTTATTTTGTGGCCTGTTACTTTGCTATCCTGGTTTATTATAAATAAGGATAATTTTAATTTTTTCCCACTTATATCCCATTTGCTTCTTTTTCTAGTTTAATGACTGTGGCAAGTCCTCCTAAGACAATATTGAACAGTAGGGGGAAAAGTGGACATTTGCCTTGTACCTGACTTCAGAAAGGAGATTTTCTCTTTGTCACTTGGGTATGATTTAGCTGCAGATTTGTTTTAAATAGTTGTTACTGTCTTGAAGAATGTCCCTTTGATGCCAGTTATTTTGAGGATTTTTATTGGTCATGAGCTGATGCTAAACTTTGTTATAATTTTTCTCAGTAAAACTTGATATGTCATATTATTTTTATCTTTTTGTTGAAATTTTGATGCATTATATTAATTGATTTGCATATCTCAAAACAACCTTGCAATCCTGAACTGAATTTTTATTGTGATGTATCATCCTTTTATTGGCAGAATCTCCTGTCCCCACACCAGGCTGTCTTCACCAGTGCCTCCTTTGAGGGGGGTGGGGGTTGAATGCCCTCCTCACCCCAAGCAGAGCCCTGGCAGCCAAAAACCTTCCAAACCCATCCACAACCATGCTCAAGACCACTTTCCACATGCTCGAATGAGCCTCACACATGAAGGAACTGACAGAGGAACCCAGGAATGCAGGACCCATGTCAGAGATCTCCAAGCCTGCTCGGATTGAGACTGGGCATACTCCACCCAGATTCCCAGTTTTCCAGTAGCTTGGCAGTAACACCCACAAACTGCCCCCTGTAGTCTCGTCAACATCCAAGATCCAAAACTCTAAAACAGCTCACAGAAGAATAAAATGCATAATCTCACAGAGCAGAGCCCGGCAAGCTACCCAGGGCATATTTGATATACACAAAACAGTAACAATAATGGGCTTCATTCCCCTGAATGTGACAGGGACGAATGGAAACGTTACTGGCTCCCCTTGAGCAAATTAATGAGCAATGGGACATGAGTAATACAGTGATTATCCTTCTGACAAATTGTTGGTTTCCGTTCATTCAGAATTTTTTGAGGATTTCTATACTGTTTATCAGTATCTATACAGTATATTAAGAATATAGATCTGTAATTTTCTATTTTTCTAGTAGTATCTCTGCTTTTAAGTACTACAGTGATGTCATTATAGAGATATTAGTTTTCTTCAAATATTTGAAGTATTTTGACAAGTACAGGTTGTACATTTTCTTTAAATTTTGGTAGGACTCACTAGTGAACCTATCTTCCTGGTGATATTTATTCTTGGGAAGATTTTATAAAATTACTATTACAAGTTCCTAACTTGAAATCAGTATATTTAAGTTTCCTCTTACATTTGATTAAGTTTTGAAAAGTTGTTTGCTTCTGAAATTCATCCATTTGTCAGTTGTCTTGGTTCTCTAGCTGGGTGGTATAGAACTAATCATAACGGCCTCTTATGATCATTTGCAGTTTGGAATATCTATTATAATTTCTTCCCTTTCATGCTTGATCCATTTCGTTTTCTCTTTTCTTGTGAATCTAGCTACAAGTCTGTCTCTCTCAGTCTCCCTCTATATATACATATATCACGAATCACAAAATCCCCGTTAATCATCGATTTCTCAAGCCGGCTTAGTAACCTCTCCATTCGTCCTTTCCCTGAGATCTTAGAAGTCTCTCTCAATTCGACCCTCTCAACAATGTCGCACTGGAGGCTCTTTCAGGGTCATGAGAGTGAGATCCAGCTTGTTACTGGATTTAGCATATGACTACACCATGGGAAGCTTGCTAAGCTGTCCCATGTGGGCAGGAAACTCTCAGAAGCTTGCCAGTTTCTCCCAGAGAGAGAAGTAGGCTACAAGGTATCATATGGCTGCTTTGCGGCCGCGTGCTTCTGGGAGCTTGCTTTTAAGTCTCTGGGTGCTGACCGTTGATGGAATTACACACACCTGGGTTCCTCTGCCAGTACCTTCATGCGTGAGATCTGTCCGAACATGTGGACAGGAGCCTCGAGCATGGCTGTAGCTAGGTTCTGGTGGTCTTCGGCTGCCAGGAGTTCTGCTAGGGGTGGGGAGGGAAGTTGGAGCCCATCCCCTCCAAGGGGCCCCTGGGAAGATAGACAGGCATGAGGGCAAGAGACTCTCTGCAATATATATGTATATATAGAGGGAGACTTGTAGCTAGATTCATAAGAAAAGAGAAAACAAAATGAAATATGTGTATATACATATGTATGTATACACACATATATAATATGCATATATATATATATATATATGTTTTGGGACCTCCCATAACTGTCATGTTGACTCACCCACTGGCCCTACTCTGACGATTCCCAACTAAATCTCTAAAGAGTTGCAAGTCAAGCATCTAAAATTTAAGGAAACATAAGTCTCTGCAGCTCTAGGGGACTCTTGGGTGGTCGGGGGCATAGTACCTGCCTTGCTGAAGCCCCAGTAGCTGCGCCCACAAATCGCCACTACAGCCACATGCAGGACTCAACTCTATTCCTTCAATAATACTCTCACAGAGACTCCAAACTGAGAATAATTTCAAGTATCCCTGTGCCCAGCCTGAGAACTCTGGTGTCTTCTTGGAGTAGGGATGAGAAACCTCTACACTGGCTCCATATTTTCTGAAGCCCTTGAAGTGACACCAACTTCCCAAAGCTGCTGCCATGTCAACACATTGGTTCAGTTCATAGATTCTGAAATTTCTGCACCACAGAGTATCATATGCCATGTGATGCCTCCTGATTGCTCTATACTTAAATTCCAGTGGTAGCACACCAAATTTAATGGGAAAGTAGCATAGAAGCCAAATGAGTTAACAAAAGCAATAACAAGGAGAGTTCAACTAGCAAAAATCAGCTTACTAAACTTTTCAACAATGACTTAACAACCACCTGATATATAACGATAATCACTAAAAAGTTCATTAATTTCATACTTAATGATTTTAGTATTGGACAGAAAGACCCTACTGAATGGGAAAGAATATTTACCCAATACCCATCCGATAAGGGATTCCAGGATATACAAGACACTTGTAGAATTGCATAAGGAAAAAACCTCCAATCCCATCAAAAACTGGGGATAAGAAATGAACAGAAGTTTTCTCAAAAAAGAAAAAAAATGGTCCAAAGGCACATGAAAAAATGTTCCACGTCCCTAGTCTTCAGGGAAATGCAAATCAAAACAACAATGAGATATCATCTCACACTACAGAGACTGGCACACATTCAAAAGAACAAAAGCAACCAGTACTGGCATAGATGTGGAGAAAAAAAGATGCTCCTTCACTGTAGGTGGGAATGCCGATTGGTCCAGACTTTCTGGAAAATAATATGGACAGTCCTTTAAAAATTAGAAATTGAGCTTCCATATGACCCCACAATCTGGGGATATATCCCGAGGATGCAAAAGAGCACAGTAGAAATGACAGCTGTACTTATATATTCATTGCAACAGTGTTCACAATAGCCAAAATTTGGAAACAACCCAAGTGCCCTAGAACAGATGACTGGTTAAAGAAACTTTGGTAATCTACACAATGGAATACCATGCAGCTGTTAGGAAAGATGAAGTTATGAAATTTGCTTATAAATGGATCAACATGGAGAGTATCATGCTACGTGAAATGAGTCAGAAAGAGAGGGACAGACATAGAGGGACTGCACTCATTTGTGGAGTATAGAATAACATCACATGAGGCTGACACCCTAGGGCAGTAGATACAAGGGCCACAAGGATTGCCCCATAGCTGGAAGCCTGCTTCATGAGCAGAAGGGAGAAGGCAGCTGGAATAGAGAAGGGATCACTAAGGAAATGATGGCTGGAGGAACCAGTTGGGATGGAAGATGCATGCCGAAAGTAGATAATGGACCAAACATGATGACATTTCAGTATCTGTGTTGCAAGCTATAATGCCCAAAAGTAGAGAGGGGAATATGGGGAATATTGTCTGCCATAGAGGCAGGGGAGAGGGTGGGAAACGGGGTGTATACCTGGAATATTGGTGGTGAGGAATATGCACTAGTGGAGACATGGGTGTTTGATCATTGTGATATTGTAACCCAAGCATGAAAGCTTGTAACTGTCTCATGGTGATTCAATAAAATTAAAAAAAAGATTTTAGTATTGAAGCTTTGTTATCTACTGAATTTCAGCTTTAAAATTGTATCAACAGTTGTGACATTTTTCTACATTTAAATGAAAATAAATACATTTTTAAAAAGAATAAGCTCTGGTTTCATATTCTATTTGTATACTTTTTTTACTACATTTATGACTCAATTTTATTCTCTAGCTGAGTGGTAAATGTTAACTTTTACTTTCTAGTTATTCAAAGCATTCTTACTTCAACTTTAAACTATTATACACATGTTAAATTAGTCATTGAATGGTATTATGAATACAGTTTTCCCATCAAAGTATTAAAGTAAGTAAACAATTAGTTGATTGATTTATCTTTGGTATTTGGTGCAAACTTTGTAATTTAATAAACTATCAAAGAGATACTTGACTTATTTTGAGATGGAATTTAAATCAAATAGTCCAAACATAATTATAAGGATACAATTATTTTTATCTATATTGATATTAAACCTAATAGTAAACAAGGAAAAACCTGCATAATACTGAAAACTCAAGGCATATTCCAAATCCTGTTGAAAGTTTCCCACAACTCTTTATTGTATAAGATAATAATACACAGCATCTTCCAAGTACTTTACATTTTTAAAGTTTCACTATGCATCAGACAGGCAGCATAATCATGAAGTGAGTGTTAATTTTTATTAATCAACTTTTACAACTTATTTTTATGGAAGCCCAATTTAAAAAGTATCTAAAATGAGTTCTTTGATAGATTGTTACATGGATTCTTTTGCACTGATTCTACTCCTCATTTATGTCCCAGATGAACTTCAATGGTATGTCTTTCATCTTCCTTTGGAATATCATGTCAAATCTTTCACTTTGCGCCACAGTGAAATGGTTTTTCCAATCACCAATGGTACCTAATGTGATAAGTACATGTTATTTCCTAGTTGAGAAAGTAGATCTTTCAAGGCAAAAATTTCCCCAACACCATTTACAATCCTTTCGAAGAAAAGATAATAATTATTAATTGTCAACTAGGCTTAAGAATTCATTTTTCCTTATATAAATATGGCAAATTATTTATCTCCTAAATTTCATCAACTACCATCATCCAATTATAACCTTGCTTTAGAGAAAAACATATGTAAAGTGAATAACATTTTAAAATATATTTTAATAAATTACAGGCAATATACTTCTTACCAAACTATAATTGATACTTAACATAATTGCAACACACACATACAATTAAGTATGTCTTAAATTTTTATAAATAAATCAGAATTTTTAAAACTATAATCAGAGCAAAGATATTTATGCAACAAAGTTATATTTAAAAATGATTCCCAAAGCTTCCATTCCTACAATTTTACTGGAAAATGGAATTTATAACGGATTGGGTTAATGGGAATTCATAGCAGATTCAGTTAATATTTGCTGCTTCCAGTGATCATTAAATTTGATTAATGAACATCACTTTATTCAACATAAAAACTTCCAAATTTCCTCTCCTGTACAAAATCTGATATCTATGTGTATTTTTAATATGTTTATTGCATTTGAAGTAACACAACCTTTATAGTGTTAATGTTTATGTTATGCAATGTAACAGCCCCATCAAAATATAAAAGACTCTTTTCCACTCTTCTTATGTCACCTTAAATATTAAGTATTAAATGACAGAGATTTAAAATAAAAATTCTAAACCAAATTTTGAAATAAAACTGAAATGTAACTTTAAAAGTACTGTTAAACTAGTAAAGAGAAATAAAGAAAAAATAATGGAATCTCTCTTGCTCACATATATCCAAATAATTTAGGAAAGACTTGCTAGCATATTTTAAAATTTATGCTCCTGTAGAAGAAAAAATAACTGAAAACTAAGCTTTATTGTTAAGTTTAGTTACTGATTTCTTTTTCTACAAAAAACTGTTCAGATTAACAGGATATTTAGGCATTAGACATTAGACATTTTCAGATGAGATCTTTGATTTTCTTTAAAAGCCTAATTTGTTATATTTTGAGGGTTATGTAGGAATTATAACCCTCAAAATTATAAATGTAATTTATAATTAAAATAAATATAATTAAATTATATGTAACCTAATAACTAGGATTCAAGGAAACACCAAAACCTATGCTTCTTTAAAACACTGAATATTACCTTTTCGTAAAAAATGGCCATCACTTTTTGTCCCAACTTCATTTTTGAGTATACTATTATAATTTGCTCGTGAATCAGATTTCATATTCTTAAATGTAGCTTGTCTCACAACAGCATCCACATCATCTTCACTGAGTTCTTTCCCAAGAAAGTCGCAGAGATTTTGCACAGCACTTTTGAGATCCTGAAAGAGTTTTGAGTTGGAAAATCTATTCAGTTTATAAGGAATGCATGATTTACAGATTAGTATCTCTGTGACATTTTAGAAGACAAAAACTGTTCTTATTCAAAACCTAAAGTGTAAAACCGATCTATTCTATCCTAGTTTTATCTAGAAAGTCAAGTGTTTTCATTGTCAGTTTGTTAGAACTTCTAGTTCTTTAATTTTATGAAAACAGCTTTTTTATTCACTGATCCATTCGTTCAACCAATACTTTTAGAATGTGTTATGTTTGAGATGGTGCACAACCTGATGAGAAATGTAAATATATGCTACCTCTATTTACTGAGCTTAAAATTTAATAAGAAAAAACTAAAATAGTTATAGGTCTTTCTTTATTTTAAAAGGATGATATTCCAACAAATTCATACAAATTAAAAATATCTCAAGTTAAAGATGACTTTATACACTAGAGTATATTTTAATATAATTTACTTGAACACAAACATACTCAAATTATTTATTTTAGTTTACAATTAAGAAAAATGATCAAATGCACTTTCTTCTATAATACAATATTGAATATATTATAATTTATTAGCAATTACACTGAAATATATTTTTACCAAACATAATTCCACAACTCCAAGGATTATTTCTACAAAATTGATATTGTTTTGGTACCATTGTAAACTTAAAAGGTCCTCATGCTGTCCAGAGAGAAGGGACAGTGATAAAATATTTGCCTTGCATGTGCCAACCAGGACTCAGCTCCCAGTAATATATATGGTCCTTATAGTGTTGCCCAAAATTATCCCTGAGCATAGTCAGGAATAAGCCCTGAGCTCAGCCAGTAGCGGCACAAAAATTGAAAAGAAAAACGGAGTTATTCTAGGGACCACCTTTAATAATAGTATGTATCCAAGAAAGAAAAGCTCAGAACATTTTAAAAATATTTGACATTAGCCTTGCAGCAACTTTTTCAAAAAATTGAAGAAGAATTAATTCCAAAATCCTTCTATTAGCTAGCTTTAGCTTGATACCCAATTTTGAGACACTGCATGCTAAGGGCTGGTAGGAAACTACAGGTTCTTACTTTTGTGTCAGAATACCTCATACAAGTCCTTGCAACAAAAACAGGAACGAGATTCTGTCTTGAATTCCTGTTTAAATAACTCTAACAGTAATGGCAATAGAACAACAGAGGCATTAACAGCGATGTTTTACTGTACAATGTGAATCAATGCTTAGATCTCCAGGAATCTAAATATCCATGTTTACACCCAGAAAACCCTAAAAACACTGGAGCAAATATAATAACAATGATAATAATAATTCTGCAATTTCAGCAGACAGAGACAGAACTCTAGGCAAGACTTGAGTTTACCAAAATTGTTGAGTTAGGTTGATGAGGGCCTCAAATCAACACTCTTTGTGTTGGCCATGACTAGAAAAGAAGTTTAATCAACTGAAAGAATTGATTCAGAAAGAATCTATACAAATGATATTGAAGGAACCTTAAGTATAATAGTGAGTCACAACAATCAAATTCTGAATGCTGAGACATGTCAGTGAACTTGAAGATAAAATACAAGACATCAAAAATAATAAAGTCTCAAAAAAAAGAGAAGTAAAGGACTAGAAAAGAGGGTAAGAGGAATAATCTCCAAATTATAGTAATATCAAAGGAGATGAAAAGAGAGAGGGAAATAATGACCGGATGAAGACATAAATATCTCAGTACTTCTCCATTTTAATAAAAATGTTAATTTCTGAAGATAAAGACTGACTGCTCTTAGCATCAAAAGAAAAGAAAAATCCTCAAATACAAAAGAAATTCCAAGAGTTGCAACAGATTTTCAAATAAACCCATGCAAGCAAGGAAAGAATGAAATGACAGATTCAAAATGCTGAAATAAACGAATTATCACCTATACTTCACTGCCCTGCAAAGCTGTAATTTAGATTTAGGGAGGAATAGAAGCAGTCTCAGACAAACAAGAGTTCATGATATTTGCTATAACTAAACCAACCCTTCAAAAATTACTGAGACATTTCACCAACACTACCATGTAAGCTCATCTACCAGGTCCTTATTCCAGAGAGTCATAAATAACTCTTGAAAGAAATAAACTAGCTGCAATAATATCTTGGATATCAGATTCCCAACTGAGACCTCTGAGACAATCTCAAGTAGGCAGAAAGCAGTTTCTGCTCTACCAAAGCCCCAAGAGCAACACTTACACCCCAACAACCTCCACCTTGCTTCTAGCCAGAAGACCCAGTTAAATATTCTGGATTTTCTGGAGACATCTCCTAACTCTGCAACACTAACATCCAATTGTATGGGATTGTATGGGTTTGTAACAGAGAAGCCAACTAATCTCAATTAACAAAAACATTAATGCAAGAAAACTTAACTTGAAGAAACATGTTAGTAAACCCTCAGACAGGGACATTATGTCCCCATGGTGAGACACAAAAAAATTCATAAATTTTCTTTTCCTGACTATTTTTAAAAAATCATTCCATAAGTCGTTTAGTGGTAAGAAATAATATAAAATAAACTACTGGGGATGTACCTCAGGGGCAGGCTAGACGGGTGATTGGGAAAATGGAGATAATGATAGAAGGAAGGTGACAGTAGTGGTGGCATTAGTGCTGGAATACTGAATGCCTGTAACAAATCATCATGAATAATTTTGTAAACCATGGTGTCTAAATAAAGGTGAACAGGGAATTACTGAAAAAGTGCCAAGAAAAAGAAAATAGCCTAATGCAAAAAGAACACAATCACATTGGGAAAAGGCAACACAGCTCTTCATACCAATAATTTCTCTGAAGTCAATGGACTGAATTTCCCTTAATTAACAGGCATAGAGTGGCCAGGATGGATCAGAAAATAAGACCCAAACTCTGCTGTTTACAGGAAATTCACTTGAATTTCCAAGATAAACTCAGGGTGAAATGTTAGAAACAATACAGAAGCTAAGGGTGCATGTTGGGGGTGTTGGGAAAGAAGACTCGAACAGCTCTAATCAGATCAACTAGCTTTTTTGCAAAAGGAGAAGAAATAGGAATAATCACTGTATTCTGGTAAGCAACCAGTAGAGAACTCTAGGCCCTGATGCCCAAAGTGCATATATCAACATATATGCATTGAATGATTGGGTAGCAAAGTTTATAAAGACACTATTAACAGAATGTAATAAAAACATCAATAAAGACACAGTCACAGTGGAAGACTTCAACACTCCACTTTCACCATTGGATAAATCAACAAGATGGCATATCACTAAGGATAAAAAGCCCTAAATGAGGGATCTGGAAGACCTGGGACTTTTGACAGCAACAGACTTGTATTCCCTCAAAAATCTGAGTACACAGTCTTTTCTAGTGTCCATAGAGCATTCTTCAGGATATATCACCTACTTGGACATAAAAAAATACATAAAATCACAAAAATAGAAATTTTATCAAGCATCTTCTCAGATAACACTATACTATACTATAAAGATGGAAATTAAACAGCAAAGGAGAAGATAGGGGAAAGTTCCAATACTTTAAATCTGAACAGAATGTTGCTGAATAACAACGGAGTATAGAGGAAATCAAGAAGAAATAAAAAATTTTCTTGAAACTATTTAGAATTAAGAAACAAACTACCAGAATCTATGAAACATATCAAAGGTAGTATTAAAAAGGAAATTTAGCTGGAGATTTCTCCAGATCCCATACCAGGCCAACAACACCAGGGTGCCAGATGGGGAAGGTACAGCTTGCACGCCTTCCCCAGAGGCAGCCCCGGCAACACTGAGCCTCTATTAATACGGCTCCAGTATGCAGGACTGGGACATCTCCAAACCTTTTCTGATATACAAAATATATGCTCAGTAATGGCTCTGCGTGTCCATTATCCCAGAGTCACAGAAACCAATCTCAGAATGCAGCGGCTGCTCGCAGATATACTCCTGCACTCAGAACTAAGCTACGGCCCTGTGCAGCCCAGAGAGGGGAAGGGTTTCTGTCCCTTGGCCTTTTCCCCGCTGGACAGCATGGTGACCGCCACTGTTCAGAACCAATTGGACAGAGAGGTAGGAGTTTGCAGTGATGGGACGGAATGCATGGGGAATCTTGCGATGGGGGAGGCAGAACCGACCCAGCGTCCTGCCCAAATGAGACCCTGAGCAGTCGCCCATGTCGTCCTCCTCTCCTGAACAACCTTGATCACAGCGCAACAGAAATCAATCTCAGAATGCAGCGGTTGCTGGCATAAATACCTCTGGACTTAATACCAGAATTCCAAATCTGGTGGCCGCTTTCATGACTGTGCAACATTATATGCTTTTTGTTACCAACAATAAAAAACATACAATGGAATGATGCCATTCCGACAGGTCTGACTATTGGGGGAAAATACTCCAAATAATGGTAGTGAGTTTTGTTTCAAAAATTGAATGTAATAAAAGTAAGGAAAGAATAAAGTGAAAATCATCTGCCACACAGGCAGAGGGGGAGTGGGAGAGGGGGTATGCTGGGGTTATTGTTGGGGGAACATGTGCACTGGTGAAGGGATGGGTGTTTGATCATTGTATGACTGAGACTCAATCCTAAAAGCCCTGTAACTGTTCTCACGGTGACTCAATTAAAATAAATAAATAAATAATAAAAAGTTTTAAAAAGGAAATTTATAGAAATACAGGCCTGTATTAGGAAAGAAAAAAATAGTTGTCAGTGTCTTAAATACTCATCTTAAAGACCTAGAAAAGGAACAATAGATGAGTCCCAAAATTAGCCCAATAAATATCAATAAAAATGAGAGATAGTATAAGTAATATAGACATCAAGAAAACAATATAAAGGTTCAACGAAACAAAGATCTGGTTCTTTGAAAGTATAAGGAAGACACACAAACCCAATTCTTTCTAGAGTCACAAGGTGGAGTGGGGGGAATAAATAGGAAAATAAATAAATTGGTTCACAGATGAAAGGGGAGAAATTACAATAGATTTCTCAGAAATACAAAAGATCATAAGAGTTCAGTTCTTATAGAAAACATTCCGAGGATTCCTCAAAAATTTAAGACTAGAGCTCTCATAAGACCCACAGATCCAAGTGTGTGGTATTACCCACAAGACGCTAAAACATTCGTTTCAAAAGACATAGAGACGCCAGTACTCATTGTGGTGCTTAGCATAACAGCTCTCCATGTGCCTGGTAATTTTTGAAGGATAATAATGTTGTGGCATACATATACATAGAGTACATTAGCCACCAGAAGTGATGAAATCATGCAATTTTCTGCAACATAGATGAAACTGCAGGTTCTTATATTAAGTGAAATAAGTCAGAAAGATAAAGGTCAATCCCTGGATGTTCTCCCTTATCTGAACTCTATAGAATAATATGCCTAGGGAATGATATAATACAAAGGTCAGAGAAACACTAGTTCTAGACTATTTGTTACCAAAGCCAAAATTGCCAAGGAAAGAAACAAGTAGAGGGGGAAACAAGAAGAGGTGGTCTGGAGGGACAAAGTGTGTGTGTGTGTGTGTGTATACATATATACATATATATACATATATGCACACATACACATGCACACTATATATGTATATATACATCATGTAGTTTACTCTACTTTATTGGACATTACTATAAGCATGGTACCCAACTACAACAATGAAACTTTGATTTGTTGCTTTCAAGGAGTGAGACTGCGAGTGAGATGTAATCTGGAGTAAGTGCTAATGGGATGGGGAAACGGGTGGTGGAGTGGAGGTGAGAACATTGTGTGCCTAAGACCCATGTTAATAACTATGTAAACCACAGAGTATAAATAAAAGAAAAATACAAATAATCAGGACTCTAGCGATAGCACAGTGGGTAGGGAGTTTGCCTTGCACGTGGCCGACCCGGGTTTGATTTTTCCATCCCTGTCAGAGCCCGGCAAGCTACCAAGAGTATCCCGCCCACAAGGCAGAGCCTGGCAGCTCCCCATGGCATATTCAATATGCCAGAAACCGTAACAAGAAGTCTCACAATGGAGACATTACTGGTGCCCACTCATGCAAATCGATGAAAAAGGGGATTACGGTGCTACAGTGCATTTTTTAAAAATAAAACAAGATTTTATTCACAGTACACAATCTCCTCTGGCTAATGCACCATATCCTGGTGACTTTTTGCCCTTTTGCTCCAGAATGCCCTCACTCTTATGTAAGTTTATTAAACTGCTGCCCTAGAAATGTAAGCCTGCAATTTTACTCTGCCTACATAAAAATGAATCACAAAATATAACTATGTAGTGAGAAGAAAATCCTTATGAAGACCAATAATTTACGGCTGAGCAGGAAATTAGTACATATAAAAGGCTATTAGAAGTGACTATAACAGAGAAAAAGTAGGTCATTGATACAAAGGTAAGAAAGGTTTCAAAGCAACATATTAAGAATGCTTCTCTTACCTTCTTCATTTCCTCATATGACACAAACATAATATTAAATTTATGTCTGTGTTCATACCAGCCTTTGACGTGATCAAACCAAATGCTTCCTACAACTGTGAGGAAATAAGTAGCAAGGTAAGTGTGTTGCTCTTTTTTTTTTAAGCAGAAGCCTTTCTAAAGAAAGCTCCACCTCTTGACAACTGTGCTCCCTTTTAAAATGAAGTTTGGGGAAAGAATAATATGACTTAACTAAAATCTATTTTTTGTTTACTACTCTTTCTGTGAAAAACCAGTGAAAAAGAGTAAGCCAAAAGATAAAGCTTTAAGACTTCCTTTAGATTAAGCAGGATCCCTTTATTACTTCTTTCACATTCAAACAACTCATAAATTTTGCTTTTGTTTATTTTTAAATCTGTGATAAACAACTTCAGTTATCAATAATGAAACAGAACATGAATATAATCTTCTAAATGAGTGACATCCTAGTTCTATATTCCACAAGACTTGTGCACCATTCTGCTCTCTGTAGTAGAGTGAACATACCACACTGCCACATGATTCCTGATCAGGACGATGACAGGCTACAAAAGGTACAATAATTCTATACATAGCTATGCACAAACTTATGCTTCTAACGTGCCTCTAACTAGTTAGGATGGCAAGATCCCAGGAAGTTCTCTTATAATCCAATCAAAATACTGCTTCAGCAGCACATGATTTTGCAACATCGAAAATCTCCATCATCAGATAATGATAAAAAGTCATGACGTGGCAGGTTAAATTACCCGGATGTAGTAACATATGCATTCCACCTATCATTTACCTTTCTCCATCTTCCAAAATATTTTCCTAGAATTTACAAATTTGACAAAAACTAAATAAATTCAGTTACCTTTTCCATCTAGAAAATTTTGCATGAAAGCATCCATATTTTCATATCCACTTAATACAACCACCAAATTTGAAAAATGAAAATATGAGGTAATAACATCCTTGGGGTTTCTGTAGACGTAAACAATCTGTAGGAGGAAGAATGAAATAATTTTATTAATTCTTGACTTATACAAAGTTTCTTAAACACCTAAATAACACATCATGACATGAATGCATAATCATTTATTTCGTTTAATCATGGTAATTAATATTGTCATTAGTTTGTACTATTTTAAAGATAAAATCAAGTAGATATTCACATATCACTTCATATGTACAAGAACATAGGACAAATATCAAAAAGTTAAATTATTTATATGAATTTTATTAACATAGAAAATTAGTCACCTGGTAAATTTTCCCACCATGGAAATTAAGTGAGATTTAATATGTAAAGTTTCATTGAAATATAGTGACGAAAGCAAAAACTAATTAAAAAATACAAGGGGATGAAGAGGTAATATAAATAGTATAGAGATTAGCATGAGTGCCTTTCCTATGTCCAACCTGGGTTCAATCTCTGTTACCCAATATGTCTCCTGACGCCCTTCAGTAGTGATCCCTAAGCTCAGAGCCAGGAGGAAGCCCTGAGCACCACAGGATGTGGCCCAAAAAGCAAAGAAACAAAAAAAGGATGGTTTAAAAATCATTATTTACTAAAATAAAATGCATACAAATAACCATACTATTAAAATTTACAAATGGATTAAGGATTTAAGTATGTAAGTAGAATTGATATTAAAGTTATTTTTCTTTTTTTTGGAGAAGTATTTCTCATTCAAGAAATATTTGTACTAAATTACAAATTTTTGTATTTGACTAAATTAACTTTAAATAGATGGTTCTAATGAAAAGAAATAAATGTAAGATAAACAACACATATGATCAGTAACAGATTAGTCTCCAGAATATGCACATAAAGCACATCAATAATACAAATATACAATAAATTGGATCAAAAAACACAAAAGCACTACTTAATAAGAAATAATTATGATCAACAAACATACAGAAATACTCTTAATCTTATTAGTCATTAGGGAAATGCAAATTCAATCATATAGTTAGTTGAAAATTAAAATACAAGAAGGAAAAATTTAAATGTCCTAGGAAAAATGACTAGGAAAAAATTTATACAACCCTTGTTTCATGAAAAACTGGTACAAATTCTTTGTTTTAAAGATATGTATACTTTGTGGCTTTGCAATTTTATTCTTGGGTCATATATTAAATTGGTAGGACTGTAGCACTATTGTCCTGTTATTTATCAATTTGCTCAAGCGAACACCAGTAACGTCTCCATTGTGAGACTTGTTACTGTTTTTGGCATATTGAATACCCCATGGGGAGCTTGCCAAGCTCTGCTGTGAGGGGGGATACTCTTGGAAGCTTGTGGGGCTCTACAAGAGGGACAGCAGATTTAAACCAGGGTGCAAGGAATGCAGTACCCACTGCGCTATCACTCCAGCCCATTATATATATTACAATTTTAATTGGGTAAATTTATTTATAAGACAATGTTTTAAAATTATAATTTCATACCAATACCTATCATTAAATTGGTATCAAATTATAATTCTAAAACATTTTCTTATAATATATTTGCTCAATTAAAAGTATAATTATTATTGTAAAATTAATGAGCAAAATTTCAAAATTTTTTAGCAGTGTGCTAAAATAAGTATTACATTTAGTTAGGAGTCAATCTATAAGTAGAAAGTGATTAAATTATTAGTAAGTCTTATTGCATTCAAGATTACAGTGGGTGAAATGTTGGCTTTTATCATAGTTGCAAAAAAATGTCATTTCACATTAGTGTTTTTCTGGAAACAACAAAATGAAAAACAAAAGTAAACTTCATGTAAAAAAGAGTAGAGAAATTATCAGCATATTTGTTCCTAATATGTTCCTAAAGTCAATTGCAAACAAAGAATAATTCAGAATAAAAGGGTAAAAATACTGGAGTAAAGGCTAAATGAAGAATGTTTTTTATCACTGCTATTACATTTTTCTATAGATTTCAACTACAGAAATAGAAATCTTTGTTTAAATATTGAAAAATCAAAGGAAGAGACTATGGAAACTTATTATGTAATAGGGTAGATTTCAAAAACAGTAGCAAAAATTACCTAAATTATATGCTGATGCTCTTGCAAAATAGAATGAAACAATTATATTTTAGACATAATGCAGAATTATACAATTATAATTTTATTTAAAACACAAAGCTGTATATAATAAGCATGTATATATATAGAGAGAGATGGAGAAATTATATAACTATTATGGTGGGGAAAGTGTTTTCCAGTAAGACACAAAATCGAAAAAGTATGAAAATAAGATCAATAGACAGTGCTTCCAAACAACACAGTACAGACAGTTTAGAAATAAGAAGTCTACATAATCTCTAAACAAAAGACATACTGGCAAAATAGATGCATCACTGAAATGCTTCTAAAAACCATAAAGTGTGGGACCGGAGTGATAGCACAGCAGGTAGGGCATTTGCCTTGCACCTTGCTGACCCAGGTTCGATTCCCCAGCATCCCATATGGTCCCCCAAGCACCGCCAGGAGTAATTCCTGAGTGCAAAAGCCAGGAGTAATTCTTGAGCATCGCTGGGTGTGACCCAAAAAGCAAAGAAAATTAAAAATTAAGAAAAAAACCATAAAGTTAAAGACAAGCTAAAGAAAAATGGCACAAAAGCAAAAATAATATTTAAAAGTTTGGATATATATAAAAATTGCATTCTAATTTATTAAAATTAAAAGATACACAAATTATTGCTAATGACAATCATTGAAGAACATGTGAAGAAACAAATATTTTTAAATGTTGTTTGATAAACATAAATTTTTAGATTATGAAAACAGTAGATAGTACCTAAGAAGATCATATTAAAAATCTTTGGAAACTTTAAACTGAAAAGTCCTCTTTTAGGAAAATATTTCATTGGAAACAAATGTGAAAATATTTCAGTTACTACTTTTGCATAATTGTTGTCCAACAATACTCCTTAAATATTTTATCACCATATAAAATCGTACTAAAACATTTAAAATACGATTTTAAGGGCTTACATAAAAGAAAACTTGCTATGTGTTTTATGATTACAAAGCAAAAAAATCTGTGTGGTAGCATAATTTAATTACCTAAAATTTCACATTTCTTTTATTTATATTTGGGGTCTCCCAAGTGATTCTACAGGGGTTATATTTGGGGTCTCCCAAGTGATTCTACAGGAGCCAGAGGGTCCATTCCATAGATTATTAATCCACCGGGCACCAGTTTAATGCAGGGGCTTGAGCATACAACATTACTCTGCAATCAGGGACCTGGAGTGACCACTGCACAGTATTCCTTACGGAATCACATGGCACTGGGACTAAGGCAAGCACCTAACTGTTGTACCATCTCCGAGCCCCTCCTGAATAAAGCAATAATATAAACTTGTAATAATAATTTTTAAAAGATTTGGATGAGTGGAGATGGAGAAAGAGACTTGCAGGTATTTTTGTTTGTGCTAAAAGCTATTCTATGACATACTTTAGCTTTTTTGTTCTTGAGACCATTTGGTGCTAAATAATACGGCACATGAGAACAGAAAATTCGAGGGGATGGTTTCTTGGTGAAGTCCACCTTGCGTATGTTGTATTCTAGGAAGGGAGCTCTGTCAAGTGTTTCCGTATTTTCAACTTGTTTACGATGTTTCTCAAAATAAATCAAACTTAATATCTGCTGAGTCCAGATGGTACCTGAAAAACAAGGAATCATTTTCAACTCTGTGTTCATTTTAATTTTTATTTATTTAATTATTTTTTTTTGTGAAGCAACGAAGCTTTTACTGAAACTTATTAAGAAAGATGTGAGGTGAGAGAGAAGGAGAAGTACGTATTCAAGAATCCCAGAATGGAAATAAGCAAGCCAAGAAACAGACAAACAAGTGAAATATGTTCAAGGGAGAATATGGACTTGAAGAACAAGCTTTCAAGTTAATTTTTAATAATAAATGTCATTTTTAAATGCTATGCATCTCTAAAGTACTTGGAGCCTTTAATTTCTCTTATGCTCTTAGTAGCCTTGTGAATTTGCCTGTTTTTTACTATCTTACATTGAAACTGAAAAGAATAAATCAAGACTTCTTAGTTCCATTTTCCTCTCTGGAGAACCATGGTTGTTATATTTCCAGTACAGAGACTCATATTAAAACTTCTCAACTTCCTGTCTTTTTGCATTCTTCCTTTTATACGTCTATGTGTCTTCCTGTTTGTTTCTTTTATTATTTCCCTTTATTGAAGTTTAATGTTTCGAAAACAGGCAAATTGAGAGCTCAAGATCCCTTTCATATATTAATTTCTCTTATACAATAGCATACTGTTTCCCTACAAAGCTTAACACATGAATACATACATAAAATACCTGAGAAAAGGCACATTTGTTCATATTTATTACCAAACCAGAAGTAAGACTGATAACAGGTGGTTCCATACTTCAAACTTACCAGATTTGGGGTATGTAACTATGAAGACATCATCATCTCTAATTTCAAAATCCTCTAGATTCTCTAGGAAGTCAATATCAACCATGGATCGTTCAAAATTATAGCCTTTAAAGTGTAGTAAATGCTCATCATTGTCCATAATTATTCACCTACAAGTAAAAAGAGAGAAAATTATTTCATGTTCTTAGAATTGTATGATAATCTACTAGCACTTACTGAGTGGTAAAACTGTGGCAAGTTCCATTTAAATACCATATGTGTTTTAACTTGTTCACTATGAAATGCAGCATTATTCAAAATAACCAGAATCTGAAAACAGCACAAATTCCCAAGAACAAATGAGTAGTTGAAGAAACTATGGTACTTCTACCCAGTGGAATACTATGCAGTTTTTAGGGAAAATGGCTTACAAATGGATGACATAAAGTATCATGCTGAATGAAATGAGTCAAAAGAGACAGACAGACATAGAACGGTACTCCACAATGCTAAACATGACCCCTCAACCCATCAATTCTAGGCACTGGAAGCAAAGAGTAAAGAGAACCAGACAGATCACACAGTCTGAACATCACTGAAGAGTGCCTTTTGAGACTATGTTTTTTCTTTTATGTTTTGTCTCACAAGAGAAAGCTGTAGTGTTTTTAGAACAAGGCAAGAAGACATAGGGTACCAAGTAGATCCATGTGTTTCTCAGTAATGATATGTCATATATTTCATGCATTTCTGATGAGTATAGGAGAAAGAATTGTACAGAGAAAGTGACTATCATGTGTCTCTTTATCACTGATATTTGGACAGGTGAGGTGGTGGTGTGTGTGTTTTGGGGGTGGGGGGAGTGAGCTCCAAGTGGTGATCAGGAAGACTGAGTTTACAGCTGTATATTCTCAGCCAGCCAGTACACAGGACTGCACCATATGATGCCAGGGGAACCATGTGGTGCAGGATCCAAACTAGGTCAATAACATGCTAAGGCATCTACCCTAAACCAGACTACTACCTGCCAGCCCTCTTCTTATTCTTATGCTGAAATCCACAGGTGAGCAGAAAACAGAATATTGAGGTGAAAGAAAATGCATTCTACTGTATTCTGATGAGAAAGATTTTAATGGCAGTGTGTAAGTCTAACCTTTTATTACTCACTGTTTGCAGATCTGTTTGAAGCAAAATCCACTTCCGTTGCAATTTTAAGAACATAGGAATTGATGTATTGCAGAGATATAAATACTCAATGCAGAATTTTCTTAACCAATGAGAAGTGTTTAAAGCAGTCAGCAGGTAGCTCAGTTCGGATTAAATGTTGAGTAATACTTTGTGACATTCATAGAAGCTTACTGATTTACTTTTTCAAAGCAAAAAAGGAATCAAAAGTTGTTATGAAAAGGAACTATGGGTGAATGGTAGTCATGTTACTTAACTTTGGCCACTATGCAAGAAATTACAAACATACTTGAAAATTAAAACAACAACTTCCATGGGCATGACAGTTGGAAACTAAAATATTTTATACTTCTCTCAGTTTGCTTGTAGTTTTTACACTCAGAGGTCACTCAGGTTACCATATCTAATAACAGGGAGTGTACCCGGTAAAGAGCAGACAAGGCAAGCTCCTTTCTTTTTTTTTTTTAATTAATTTATTCTTTTATTGAATCACCATGTGGAAGGTTACAAAGCTTTCAGGTTTAAGTCTCAGTCATACAATGCTCAAACACCCATCCCTGCACCAGTGCACATTTTCCACCATAAAGAATCACAGTATACTTCCCCCTTCCCCCAACCTCCGCAAGGGCAAGCTCCTTTCCCATTATACTATCTCTCTGGCCTTCAACCAGAGTTATTATTGCAAGAGTTCTGCAATAATTGGCATTTTTCTCAGACCTGTCCTAATATGTCTATTGGACATTGCATTCATTCTTTTGTCATCTGCTGCACACATAATCTGCTCTTTGATAATTGTTCTTAGGTTTCTACTTAGCACACAATTTTATCCCAGGGTATATTTAATCCTTTAAATTCACAGTTCTTCTCTAGTATTAAAAGGAATTAGTCATATGGTAATTTAAAGCTTATAAGTTTTAAACCATATCTTGTTTCAGATAATATTTATGTATTAAGGTTTTAAATCTTTTTGGGGGTAAGTGACATAACCTGAAATGAATCAATCCATGGAAGTAGATTATTAAAATAAACAGTTTAGTTCATACTTTCTGATTTTAATGCACATTTTCATAAAAATGCTTAAGAGACCATTTGCATATCAGATAATTTCCCCATTCTCTCTGACTAGACCCCTTTGTAATAACACTACAGTGAAAAGGACAGTATACATCTGTTTCCTACAGTAGCATTACTTTCCTCATTTCTATAGCGAACAAAGATAAGTTCATCTAGTTACTGTGAATGTCACTAACTTTTTTTTGTTTCCATGTAATTTTCCAATGCTTAGAAATTTTCAGTTTTAAAAATTTTGAAATGCTGCCCTGTGTTTCTGTAGTTGTCTGCTTGTCTACTGGGAGCCACAGCCAGCCACTGAGTTGGAGCCACAACCAGCAGTGCGCAGGGAACCATATACAGTACCTGGAATCAACCCAATGTCAGCCATGAAGAAGATAGACACTTTAATCCCTGACATGTCTCCACCTCTGTACTGATCTGTTTAAAATATCTAAAGGTGAAATTGAAAAAAGAATTTGGAAAGCCCTTAGTAATTATGCTACAACAGCTTCCTGTTCCTCACTTCATATTAATTCACTATATATTTTTATTTTTCTTAAGAGCCTCAAGAAATAAGTAGCTGAGAACACTTACCACATAAAATCATGCCATATTATATTTTCTCCCCTTTCCTTCTGCTGGGAGAACTTAGTAGCATAAAGTCAGAGAAATGAGCATAAGTAAAGTCAAGAGCTTGTTGTCTAACATCATTCTCTAAGATTTGGAGTCAGGATAAATTGCTTACTATAGAGTAGGAAAAGAGGGAGGAAAGCAAAACTGATCATATAAAGTCTTATTATATTATAAAGTAAAAAAGTACTCAAAGGACACTGGAGATTTTTCAAAATGCTGCCAGTGACAGGTCGAATTTGTCGTGTCTAGCCAAGTCTGGAAGAATTTGAATATTGACAAATAATTATGACTTTCTTTGCTATGCAAATTTTTTTCTTTTAATTTGATGCAAAATGTTACCCTGCCAGTTTATTTGGCATTTGTTGTCTGATTAAAAAAAAAATTCACCAGATCTATATCAAGGAGCATGATACCTGTACTTTCCGCCATGAGTTTCACAGCTTCACACCTTACATTCAGTCTTTAATTTACTTTAAATCACTTTTTGTTTACTTGGTGTTCCCTTCTCTATCTGGGATAATTTTCCCCCAGCGTTTGAGGCCAGCTTCTAAGCTATGGAGCCAACCTTCTGGTATTATATACTACTATTCTTGGGTATTAGCCTCCCACTGTTGTTCTATATTCCACAGATGAGTGCAATCTTTCTATGTCTGTCCCTCTCTTTTGGGCTCATTTCACTTAGCATGATACTTCCCATGTTGATCTACTTATATGCAAAGTTCATGACTTCATCCTTTCTAACAGCTGCATAGTATTCCATTATATAGATGTACCAAAGTTTCTTTAACCAGTCATCTGTTCTCGGGCACTGGGGTTTTTTTCAGATTCTGGCTATTGTATTCTATTATATTCTGTCATGGGGGCAGGGGGAGAGTGGGAAAGAGGGATATACCAGGGATATTGGTGGTGGGGAATTTGCACTGGTGGAGGGATGGGTGTTTGATCATTGTGAGATTATAACCCAAATATGAAAGCTTGTAACTATCTCTCGGTGATTCAATAAAATTTTTTAAAAATTAAAAGATCACTTTTTGTTTGTGGTAACTAAGAGGTTCATGTTCACTCTTTCACATTTGTTTATCATGTTTTCCAGCAGCACTATGAAAGGGACTCTTTTACTCGTTTGTATATAACTAGCTAATATTTATAGCTTAATTGAACCATATTCATATGTTTACCTAAGATCTCTATTCTATTCCATTTTTTTACAGTGTCTGTTGTTTTGTTTTTAGTTTTTTTGTTTTGGGACCTCACCCAGTTGTGTTTAGAATTTACTCTAAGCTCTGTGCTTAGGGATCATTCCCGGTAAAGCTTGACAGTGTCATAGAACTGCCACAGATCAAACTCAGGGTTGGCTGTGACTCAGTGCCAAGGAAGTACTTTAACAATGGTACTATCTCACAAGCCTGGCTTCTGGAGAATTTTGTATAGACAGCGAGAACACTCACTGACATGAAATCTAAATGTCCTTTTTGTTTGTTTGGGGGCCATACCTGGCAGTATTCATGGCTTACTCCTGGTCCTACACTCATGGTGTACTGTACTACCACTCCAGCCCCCGATTCCTCTCTCTCTCTCTCTCTCTCTCTCTCTCTCTCTGTGTGTGTGTGTGTGTGTGTGTGTCTCTCTCTCTGATTCCCTCTCTTTCTCTGGCATTAATGCTAATCAGGGACATCATGTATAATTTCCTTTTTCAAAGCAACATCTTTGATTTTGGCATTAGGTATTTAGCTTCCTGAAAACTGTTTTAAGTGACTGCTCTTTCTTAAGTATTTTGAAAGATCTTGAGAAGTACAGCTAGTACTTCTTTAAAGGTTAGGTAGAGCTCATTAGAATACCTATCTGGACCTGATATATATCAAGGTATGAGCTGCCTGTATTTTCTCCCAGGAGTTTTAGAGCTTTACATCTTACATTCAGTGTTTAATTGACTTTAAGTTACTTTTTATTTGTGGTAACTAAATGGTTTACTTTCACTCTTTTTGGGAAGATTTTTTTAATTCCAACTTCCTTACCTAAATTTGTCATTTGGGTTTTCCTCCTCAACTTGATTCAATCTAAAGTTATTTATGTTTCGGGAATTTACCCATTTTCTCTAAGTACTTCAGCTTAGCATACAGTAGTTTATGAGGACTTATGACATTTTGAGTTTGTGACATATTTGTTACAATTTCTTCCCTTACATCCTGATCCATTTTTTTGTTTTGTTTTCTCCTTCTTGCCTTACAAGTCTAGCCAAAGGATTTGTCAATCTTGTTTATTCTTTTGAAGATCCAGTTTCTTCTTTCTTTGATGTTTTGTATTGTTTTCTTTTTTAAAAAATTTTAATCAACTTGATTTACAATACTGTTAATGATAGGGTACCGTGAATATAACATCCCAACTCCATACTCTCCACCAGAGTGACTGCTTTCCTCTACTGTTGTCTCTGCCCTCCCATCCCCAATCCCAACATCTCTCTGCCATAGTTAGCTCAGTTTTCTAGATCAATTTTCAGTTTCTATTGTCAGTGACAATTTATTATTGCCTTACTATGATTTTTTATATCCCACATATGAGAGAGATTATTTTATGTCCTATCTCTTCTAATGGCTGACTTTGCTCAACATGCTAACCTACAGTAATATCCATGTAGCAAAAACTTACATGATTTAAGCCCCGGCAACTGCTTCCACATCCCAAAGCCACTGCCATGCCTCCAGTCAGACTTTGCCACGTTAAGAATGAGCTGCACAGAGAACTTAATCTGTCGAAAACTTCAGGTACATGGGTCCAGGTGGCTGAAAACTTTAGACCTTCTCAGAGTCAGGATGAGTGACCTCCCCTACCTCCCCATACTTCTGGAAGAAGTGGTAATCAAACCCATGAACCACCACCACTGTCTTGTAAGCTCATCTACAAGCCCTATCCCAAAGACACATAAATATATCTTGAAGGACATCAACTACCTTTAAAAATGTCTCAGACACCATTCCCAGCTGAGACCTCTGGGACAATCTTGGAGTAGGTTGGACCAGCTCCCACACCTTAAAGCCACTATCTAGTTAGATATGTAATTCTAGCCAGACTGCCTGGTTAAAAATTCTGGATTTTCTGGAGAACATGACCACATGACATCTACAATATCTACAACACTGACTTCCCAGTAGTGGATGGATGTGATATTGTATAGGAACCAACCAACTCAACTAACAAAAACATTAACATAGAAGGTTAACTTGCAACAATAGCTTAATAAAACCTGAGACAAGGACTTAATTTCTCCATTGTTGAGATACAACATTTTTCAAAAATTTTCTTCTACAGAAACATTTTTATCATTTTATTAACCATTTAGTGGTAACAAGTCATTTAAAGTAAATTATTGTAAGCCTGCTATTGGGGTAGACTTGAGGAATGAATGCCTGTAACAAATCTTCATGAACAATTTTGTAAAGCACAATATTTAAATGAAGTGTGTGGGACAACTTCAAACTGTACTAAAAAGCAGTAATAATTAAAACAATGTGGAATTGGAATAAAGACAGATCTGTAGACCAATAGAATAGAGTTGAATATCCTTACACACAACCTCAAATATATGATCATTTAATTTTTGATAAGGAAACAAAAAATATGAACTGGAGCAAAAAATCCTCTTTAATAAGTCATGCTGGCAAAACTGGACAACTATGGGCAAACAAACAAACAAACAAAAAAACACATATGGGCTCAGACCTCTACCTAACACCAGGCACAAAAGTCAGATCCAAATGGATTAAATACCTCAACATCAGACCAGAATCCATGAGGTACATTGAAGAAAAGGTAGACAAAATCTTCCATGATATTGAAGCTATAGGTATCTTCAAAGATGAAAGGTATCTTCCAAGTAAGTGGAAGCAACAATAAGCAAATGGAACTACCTTAACCTAAAAAGTTCATGCATCTCAAAAGAAACAGTGACCACAATACAAAGAGCCTATGGAATGGGAAAGGATATTTACCTAATACCTTTCTGATAAGGGGTTAATATCAAAGATATACAAGGCACTGGTTGAATTGTACAAGAAAAAATCATCCAATACCATCAGACAATGGGCCAATGAAATGAACAGAAACTTTCTCAAAGAAAAAATTTGAATGGCCAAAAGCACATGAAAAAATGCTCACATCACTAATCATCAGGAAGGTGCAGATCAGAACAGCAATGAGATATCATCTCACACCACAGAGACTGGCGTACATTTCAAAGAGCAAAAACAACTATTGTTGGCATAGATATGGGGAATAAAGGACTCTCCTTCATTGTTGGTGGGAACGCCAACTGGTCCAGCCTTTTTGAAAAACTATATGAATGTTTCTCATAAAACTAGAAATTGAGCTCCCATTTGTCCTAGCTATACCAGGTATATTCTTGGAATATACCTTGAGAGCCCAAAAACATACAGCAGAAACATCATCTGTACTCCTATGTTCATTGTAGCACTATTCACCATAGCCAGAATCTGAAAACAACTTGAGTTCCCAAGAACAGACAAATGGATGAAGGGAGAATGCTGGTAACGACATATCCATTCTGAGTAGATCTCTTTGAGTAGTTGTGGATAACCTTTTCCATTGCCCTTCTGGAAGATGTGATAGATCCATCAGGACATCAGAGAGCAGTTTTAGGTCTGGGCCGCGGTTTTTTATTGGGGCAGTTTTTTGAAAAATGTCCAGGCTTTTGACAGCCAAAGCACAACTTGTTCTGGCTGTTCGCTGGTTGAATGGCAAGTTGTTTGAAAGCAGCCCCTATAGCAAGCCCTATTTTTTGGGTGGTGGGATCAACATCAGAGCATAGCCTGATGTATTCTGAAAGAGTCTTCCCACGCTTATGGGGGCAAAGTGCGGCCTGGCAGGTGGAGTTAGCATTCTCATAGGCCAGGTGGTGGATCAGCTCATTATCTGTCTCTTCGCTTCCCATAAGTTTTTCAGCTGCCTCCGTGAGGCGCCCTATGAAATCACTATAGGGCTCATTAGCTCCCTGATGAACCTTAGCTAGGGATGTTACGACTGACCCTTTAGAGGGAAGCCTCCTCCAGGCCCGGAGGGCAGCCGTTTGTATCTGGGCAAGTAGCCCTGGGGGAAATTGAGCCTGCACCTCATTAGAATCGAATGGTGCTTGGCCCTGAAGTTTAGCAAAGACCCAGGATGAGGAAGAGCCTCCTGCCGCAACATTGCTGCGTGCCATGTCTTGGCATTGATCAGAATAATCTGTTTTCCACAAGAGATAGTCTCCTCTACTCAGGACAGCCTTAGCGACCGAGAACCAGTCGTTTGGCGTGAGCCATCCCTCACTAAGGGAGTCCAAGAGGCCAAGCGTAAAAGGAGCAGTGGGGCCGCAAGAAGAGACAGCAGCCTTTAAATCTTTCAGATCCCCGAATTTTAATCTATTGTAGCTTTGGCGGATTGGTGCTTGAGGAGTTACGTCCTGAGGGTGATTTACCTCTTCAGGATATGCCCCTTCCTCAGGCTGATAGACCTCCTCAGCTTCTCTATCTGAGGAATCATCATCGGGTCGAGCCGTGGTGGAGGTGGGGTAATTGAGGGCCCGAGAATGGGACCTGGTAACTGGGAAGGCAGCCACGGGTTTTAAAACTAGAGTGTGGCGGGGTGAGGGAGAGACTGAGCTTTTCTTACTAGGCCCTTGAGAGAGACTAGGTCCTCGAGAGAGGGTAGAAGGCTGCAGGGCACTCACAAGTTCCTTATCCAGCTGCCTTATTTGAGTCAAAAGTTGGACATATTCCTGCTTCTGTTGGAGAACTGCGCGTAAAGCAGCAGTGTCCCGGGCAAGCTGGCGGACTGTCTCACTGGTGTCATAGGAGGAATTAAAAAAGGCAGTGGCGTGGGACAGATAAGGGGGTGGCTGTTTTCCTGACGGGGGCCAGGGGGCTGAGGGCTGATACCTCGCCACCTCATTTTCGAGGATAGCCCCGTCCTCCGGGGGCAGGAATTCGGATTCTGGAGGGGGGGGATCAGAGATGCCAGAAATCACAGGATAAAGTCTCGGAGGCGCCTTTGCTTGGGAGGGCTCAGATAGGGGAGCAGGATGGTCAGAGTCTATAGTGGCGGAATTTGAGGAGTCAGCCTCCTGCATGGGAGGGGCCTCATTCCTACAGACTGAGGGAGCCTTAGAACTCTTATACCTTTTCCTCAAAAATGTCTCACATTCGGAAACAAGGTGCTGAGTCTCTGGCTGTCTTTGTTGCCTCTTAAGAGTCTCATTTATTAAGTTCCAATAAGAAAAGGCAGAAGTAGGTATTTTTTCAGGACCATACTGTTCATAATAATTTTCCATACAATCACCTACTCTGGCCCAGTTCTTTTCACTAATAATCCCCTCCTGAGGGAACCAGGGGCAAATATCTTCTATAAAGAGAAAAAATTACACTAGGTCTTTTTTCTTTACTTTTACTCCACGGTCTTTAAGGAAGTTTTTCAGGGCTTTGACAAAGGGCTCCTTTTTAGAAAGTGTTTGTCCCATAATTTTAGGAAGTAAGGGAGTGGAATTTATCTCTATCAGCGGGAAAAGCACCTTTCGAAAATGCAAATGGTAATAAAAATAAGGATAGTGAGAAAAACGATGCAAACAACGGGGATTTCCCAGGTGTGAACACAGACGAAGGAGACAGAAGATAAGCAGGCCATAAAACAAGAAGAGAAAAGAGAAAGGGGCACTGGGAGGCTGTTTCTGCCAACTCAACAGAAATGAGAACACAGGAGAAGGGGATTCAACCTTCCACCAGTGACTGTCTTCACTGGGAGGCTGTTTCTGCCAACTAGACAGAAATGAGGACACAGGAGAAAGGGATTCAAGCTTCCACCAGTTACTGTTTTCACTGGGAGGCTGTTTCTGCCAACTCGACAGAAATGAGAACACAGGAGAAAGGGATTCAAGCTTCCACCAGTGACTGTTTTCACTGGGAGGCTGTTTCTGCCAACTCGACAGAAATGAGAACACAGGAGAAAGGGATTCAAGCTTCCACCAGTGACTGTCTTCACTGGGAGGCTGTTTCTGCCAACTAGACAGAAATGAGAACACAGGAGAAAGGGATTCAAGCTTCCACCAGTTACTGTTTTCACTGGGAGGCTGTTTCTGCCAACTAGACAGAAATGAGAACACAGGAGAAAGGGATTCAAGCTTCCACCAGTGACTGTCTTCACTGGGAGGCTGTTTCTGCCAACTAGACAGAAATGAGAACACAAGACAAAGAGATTCAAGCCTTCCACCAGTGGCTATCTTCACTGGTAGGCTGTTTCTGAGCTAACTCGACGGAAATTAAAGTACAGAAAGAAATGGTCACTGGCAGGCTGTTTCTCTAACTCGGCAGAAATGAAAGCACAAAAGGCACGAGAAGGGTGGGGGGGACGGGGGCACTCATAACAAACCACTCAGATGCATGTCTGGCCGGTGAGGAACTTAGCCATAGTGGATCAGCCTGAGGTGACTTGTGGCCGGTGTCTAAACCAGCACCACCCTAGACCATATGTTCCTCGTGGAATCGCAGACAGCCCACTCGGACTCCGTAACCTTAAAGGGATCTTAAGGATGCCAAGTCGTGGAGCCACAGACTCAGTACAAGGATGAGGACGTCCAAGACTGCACAATCACTCACACATACACACACACACACACACACACACACACACACACACACATAAGACAAAGGAATTCAAGACTTTCTGCCAGTGACTGTCTCGTCCTTGACACTATACTGTCAAGTCTGGTCTCATGCCAGGGTGTGACGAGACTGTATTCGAGCCCGGTCCCAAACCAGGTTGTGCGCCAAGAGAGAGGCGACCCTCAGGGTGTGCGCCAAGAGAGAGGCGACCCTCAGAGATACTCACTTCTTCGTGAGTCCGTCGGCCGACGTGAACTTGACCGGGCGTTCGGTGGTCCCCTATTGCCCCACGCTGGGCGCCAGGTGTGAGGGCCCCGCCCTGTCCAGCAGGTAGGACCCTTGGTGGGGCTGAGGAGGGGACGCAGCCGAATGAACAGACGCAGAGACAGAAGGAAGGAGGAGAAAAAGAGAAGGCTTTATTCACTGGCAGCTACAGCATTTTATACTTGCCTGCTGGGAGGCAGGTAGTGGTATGCGTGCCCAGACTCCGTATCATGTCAGGCACAGGTGTCGGCTAGTGGGATGGTAAGGTCAGTCAGGTCAGTAGCGGCGACCTTGTTAGAGAAGTTTTAATTAGGCCCCTGTTGGAGAAGTGCCAGGCTCTGCCTTTCTTGAAGATAAGAGCCAGGATTGAAATATGGCCTCCTACATCTGGCTTCCTACAATTGAATATGACATGGTCAATTTTGTTGTGGAATTGTCCACCGGGAGACGCCCATGTCAAGCATTTAGATTTGGCCTTCTGGAACTGTGAGTTACCATGGATGGTCATGGTCAACATGATGAACTCAGACAGTCTCTCACCCTGTTCGTTCCATTCTAGTCCATGGGTCCTGATGTGGAGTTTTTTGGGTGACCTTTTAGGTCCTATCTTGGCGTCAAAATCACCAACAATGACCTTCTAGAAGGTGTGGTCTTCTTTATAGAACTGCTCCAGCTCCATGTAGAACTTTTCAATTTTTTCATCTTTGTAGTTGGATGTTGGTGCATAGACAATGAAGATAGAAACTGCCAGCAACAAGCCACATCTATTCAAATGTAAGCATCCTATTCGGTTTGTTAGGCATTCAAACAAATCAATGCTCATGGCCAAGTTCGTGTTGACAAGGACACCAATACCACCGACGTCTCTGCTGTCACATGTTCCAAGGAACAGTTCTCCAGTGCTGAACATGGCGTAATGTGTTTGATTCCTTCTCATCTTGGTCAATGTGATGACATCATACTTGATCTCCATATTTGTACCATCAGGTCCTCGATGGATGCTTTCGATACCAGCATATATGTGTTAAAACTGCAAACAGTCATTTTAGTCTTTCTTCATTTTGGCAGCCTAGTTCAGCCCTGAGATTTTATTAGCTTCTCCTTGTTCATCCTTCTTAATGCTGCCCTATTGCAGGCTCTTCCAGGGTCAGGGGAATGAGGCCCATTTTTGTTACTGTTTTTGGCATACTGAATACTCCAAGGGTAACTTGTTAGGCTCTGCTGTGCAGACGGGATACTCTGGGTAGCTTGTCAGGATCTCTGAAAGGAATGGAGGCTTTTAGGGCAGCCTCCAATTGCCATTATTGGTGCTCTGATGGTTAACACCATATTTGAACCTCATCAAATATGGTGCGGTAGTGATGGAAAATGGGTGGTAAGTGTTTATGATGTGCCTGGAAAGCAGCCTGGAGCATGGCGGCAGTTGGGTAGTGGAGGTCGACTGATCAGGAATTTATCTGGCGCTGGCAGATAAATTGGGTCTTATTGGTGTAACCCCTGGGTTGCCGGAGATTGGTAAAAACAGGCAGAGGATCTCTGTTTCTCTGTTTCCGGGTCCCATTGAGCTTAAAAGTTCCATATTAACTGGTTATGTGGGTCTTCACTCATTTATGAGTGAAGAATCTGCCACCAGTATTTGTCAATACACTGGCTCAGCTCTTCACACACTACCTGTCTGAATGCAAGGTTCTGTTCCAATGGAAAACCAGCAGGACCGTCCTGTTGTACAAGGGAGTCATCCACGAACTTGTCAACTATTGCCCGATCTGCCTGTTCTCTGTCGTCTACAAATTATTCACTCTAGTCATCCTGAATAGGATTGGCAGAACACTAGACAAAGGACAACCATGCAAGCAAGCTGCATTCCAAAAAGGATTCAGCATGATCAACCATATCCACATGGTGGCCAAGCTCATTGAGGTTTTGCGAGAGATCAAGATGCCGCTCTGTCTAACGTTCATTGATTTAAAGAAGGCCTTAGATTCTGTTGAGACTGAAGCGGTCATCAAAGCCCTAGCCAAACAGGGTGTTCAAACTCAGTACATCAGGATCCTCTGTGAGCTGTATTATGGATTCACCACCAGGATCTCACCATTCTACAAAGAAGTGATCATTGACATAAAGAGAGGGGTTCGGCAGGGAAACACCATTTCACCGAAACTCTTCAGTGCCACTCTCGAGAACATCATGCAACAGCTGGAATGGGAAGGAATGGGAGGAAGATAGACAGTCAGCAACTACACCACCTCTGCTTTGCTGATGGCATTGTTCTCATAACACCAAACATCAGCCAATGGCACAAATACTGGCCAACTTCAACCATGAGTGTAAAAAGGTCAAACTGCAGCAGAATCTCATCAAGACAATGTTCATGACATTCCATTTGTTCTCAATGGAACAAACATCTCCGAATACAGCAGTTATGTGTACCTAGGTTGAAAACTCAATATGATGAATGACCTGGCACCAGAACTGCGCAGGAGGAAGAGAGCAATGTGGAATATCTTCAAAAGAGTCAAATAAGTGGTTAAGAGGATCAAGAATCTCTGACTCTGGACACATATTTTTTATTATTTATTTATTTATTTATTTATTTTTGCTTTTTGGGTCACACCCAGTGATGCTCAGGGGTTACTCCTGGTTCTGCACTCAGGAATTACTCCTGGCAGTGCTTGGGGGACCATATGGGATGCCGGGGATCAAACCCGGGTTGGCCACGTGCAAGGCAAACGCCCTACCTGCTGTGCTATCGCTCCGGCCCCTCTTTTTTTTTTTTTTTTTTGCTCACATATTTTTTAACCCATCATTCTTCCTGCACTAACATACACCTCAGAGACCTGGGCCCTACAAAAACAGGATAAGAATGCTATTCAGGTCTCCCAAAGAGAAATTGAAAGAGCTTTGAATATCACATTTTACTCAAGTAAGAGAAGGAATCTGGAGTTCTGACCTCCGTCGACTATCAGAATCAGGGACACTGTCTCATTTGCAAAGGTGTCAAAAATTAGATGGGGTGTATATGTAATGCGATTTGGAGATGTCTGCTGGACTAGAGCTCCTGTGATTGGATTCCACAGGACATTAAAAGAATGCCTGGCTGCCCACCTACGAGATGGTCAGACTTCTTCGTCAAGACTCTGAATGAACAGTTTGATGCTCTTTGTGTTCCTGGAGCGAGCACACACCATTGGACTATACTAGCATGCTACAGGGATGAATGGAGACTTACTGGCGCCCACTCGAACAAATCAACGAACAACAGGATGACAAGTGATACAAGTGAAGAAGACTAATATCCATGACCAGGGAAAACAGGGGTTAGGAGGACTTATCAATAGTTGGAACCAAGCACAAGTGTATGGGGCTGAGCGAAGGTAGGATAGAGAAGAGACAGTATGACAATAATAGCTGGGACTGATCACTCTGGACAAGATCTGAGGGTTAAAAGTTGATAAATGGATTTTCTTGATAACCTTCCAGTATCAATATTGCAAACCACAATGCCCAAAAAGGACAGAGAGAGAGAGAGAGAGAGAGAGAGAGAGAGAGGAAAAATGCCTGTTATAGAGTCAGGCAGGGGTGATGGGAGGGAAACTGGGGACACTGGTGCTGGGAAATGTACACTGGTGGAGGGATGGGTGTTGGAACATTGTATGACTGAAATCCAATCATGAACAGCTTTGTAAAGGAGGTCTTTTTACACTTTGTAAATAGTGATTCAATAAAAAAGTTTTTTAAAAAGTGTGTGTTTGGGGGACAGATTGCATGATTTCATCTTTCCTTATAGCTGAGTAGTATCTCATTGTGTATATATACTGTAATTTTAAATATATATACTTATTTTTATTTAAAGAGCTGTAATTTTAAAAGTTGTTAATAAATGAGTCTTGCGCTATATACAATATTCCAACACCAGTCCTACCAACAGCACCAATTTCCCTTTAACAGTGTTCCCATGCTCCTTTCCATTGCACAACCTCCACTCCACCCCAACCTGCCACCTTGACTTACGCATTTCAAAGTTTGTAGTTTCTCAACTTGTCATCTGTTTTTGGACCTTTGAATTGTTACAATATTTTGGCTATTATCAATAGTGCTGCAATAAACATAAGAGCAAATATCTTTCCAGAATATAGTCTTTTGACCCTTGGGGTAAATGCCATAAAGTGAAATTGTTGGGTCATGTGAAAACTCAAGTCTTAGCATTTTGGTGTTGGGGAACAGTTTCCCCTAACGTACCCGGACACGTTGTACACCGGGTCTGGGCAAATGTGGGGTGAAGGTTGGCAGGCACGCAGAGAAACATCCTCCCAGAGCAGCTGATGGGTGTTCACTTTATTACCAAATACATATTCCCCCCCTAAAAAATACATATTTTATAGGAGGTCTCAGCTTAAGAGGATGGTTCAATCACAGAAAGTTTAGCATATTGGCCTATCACCTCTCCAACTCTGCTTTGCCCTAGTCCAGTCCCAATCAAGGCTAGATGCTGCAGTTAGGATGACTTGCTAAGCATACTTGACAGTTTCTGTGTCTTGGGCTCATGTGACCAGGAGGTCGAGTGAGGCTCAAGGCCAAACACCTGGAGCTGGCTAACACCCTGTTCTTGCCAAATTTGCCCAGATAACTCTCTCTTGCAAGGTTTTGTTTATGGGCCATTTTGCAAGGTCGGGTCTTATCTGCTCCAGTGCCTGTTATCATGCTCCACATTTTGGCTTTTTGAGAAGTGTCCATATTGTTTTCTATAAAGGTTAAATCAGTATATATTTTCACTAAATAAATTAAGGTTCCTTTCTCCCCATGATTTTGATTTGTTCCAGTCTCACTGTTATTTCTATTTGTGTTTCCCTGATGATAGGTGATCACTGTATCACTGTCACTGTCATCCCATTGCTCATCGATTTGCTCGAGTGGGCATCAGTAATGTCTCCATTGTGAGACTTGTTATTGCTGGGTTTTTTTTGGCATATTGAATACGCCATGGGTAGACTTGCCAGACTCTGCCATGGGGGCTAGATACTCTCAGTAGATAGGTGATGCCAAACATTTTTTTCTAGTTATTGGCCATCTTTATATCTTTATCTCTTCTTTGAGGAATTTTCTATTTATTTCCTTCACATGTTGGTGTGGTTGCTTTTTTTTTCTTGTTTAGTCCTACAAATACTTTATATATCTTGGATATCAGCCCTTTGTCAGATAAGCGGTGAGCAGAAATTCTCTCTCAGTCTCTGGGTTGTCTTTTTATTTTGATCACAGTTTATTTTGCAATGCAGAAGCTCCTTGATTTGATATAATAACAGTAGTTCACTTTTGCTTCCATTTAGTTGGCCAATGGCATTGAGTCATTGATAACACATCTAGTTTCAATGTCATTAAGTATTCTACCTGTATTTTCCTCAATATAATTATGAATTCAGATCTGATATGGAGATCTGTAATCCATTTTGAATCAACTTTTATTCTTGGTTTGAGTTAAGTATCAGAGTTCATTATATATGTGTCTGATTTGTTTTTCCAACATTGCTAAAGAGGATTTTCTTGCTCTATTTAATATTCTTAGATCCTTTGGAGAGATTACATGACCATGTACTTAAGGATTTATAGCTGAGCTCTCAATTCCATTCCATTGGTCTCAGAGTCTGTCTTGTAGCATCACAAATGCTACAAGACAGACTTGTTTACCATAGTTTTGTTGTATAAATTGAAGTTGGTAAAAGAAAAGTCTCCCATCTTGCATCCTAGGATTGGTTTGGTGGTTTTATAACTCCATATAAAATTAAGCAACCTATGTTTATGTTTTTTAAAAATGTTATGAATATTTTTATACCAACTACATTGAATTTGTATATTGTTTTGCTTAGGATTGTCATTTGTGGTGTGTGGAGTTTGGGCCATACCCAGGCAATATTCAGGGGTTACTTCTGGCTTTGATCTCAGTAATCACTCCTGGAGGTGGTCCAGGGTGCAAATGGGATACCAGCAATCAATCAAGTGTCAGCCACATGCAAGACAGATGTACTACTCTCTGTACTATCACTCCAGCCCCATTGACATTTTGACAGTCAGTCCTTCTAATTCATAAATAAGGGGTGTGATTTAATTTTTTGTTTTCTTTTATCAGTGAATTTTATAGAAATGTGCATAAATATATAAATCTTGCACTCTGTGTACTTGATTTTTTTAGAGGCAACTGTGAAAGGAATTGTTCCTTTTTATTTCTCTGTCTTCTGTTTTGTTATTTGCATATAGGAATGCCATGAATTTCTTCAAAATCAACATGTATTCTTTTCTACTACTGTTGTGATTTCTTTTTTTGTCCTGAGAATGATAAACATTCACTGATATTTTTATAGTCATTCAATATAATTTTCCTTCAATGTTTGACTATTAAATACATGTAAAAGTAGTAAGAAATTATGGGCATAAACTTTCCTCACTCATATAAATTGATAAATTATAACATGGTTGATTCATCTTTTATACATGATCTATTGTGCAAACTTTCTTAGCCGGTAAAATATCATAAATATTCATGTATTTATAAGTTCTTTATTTGTTTTGACAAAAAATTTGAAGCAGAGAATAAAAAGTCAAATATGGAAAAAAGGAAGGATTTTAACCTATATTTATCTTACATTTAGTAGTAGACAACAAAAAATGCACAATACAGAAAACTCAAGGCACTTTCAAGTCCTTTGGAAGGTTTCCACTTTTCCCTTTATAATGTGTGATAATAACACACAGTAACTTCAAAGTAATTTATATTTTTGAAATTTTTCTGTTCACTAAAAGTATAGAAATGCATCTGAGCATAAATTTCTAATTTTATTAATAATATTTTATAATTAATATTTAGTGAAGAGCACAATTTAATATGTATATTCAAATGTGTTTGATGTTCATAGATTTCTTTGTTTCTTTTGAGCTGATTCTACTCCTCATTTATATCCCAGATGAACTTCAGATTTATATCTTTCATCTTCTTTTGGAATATTTTGTCGAATCTTTCACTTTGCTCCACAGTAAAGTGATTTTTCCAGTCACCAATAGTACCTAGTGTGATAAGAACATATATAATACCCAGTTGTGGTTATCAAGAAAAAGTTTCCCCTAATCCTCTTTAATATCCATGGTATCACTGTATCACTCTCATGCCATTATTCATCGATTTGCTTGTGTGGGGGCCAGTAACATGTCCATTCGTCCCAGCCCTGAGATTTTCGCAGCCTATCCTTACTCATCCTTCCAGATGGTGCCTTATTGGAGGTTCTTTTAGGGTAAGGGGAATAAAACCCGTTATTGTTACTGCATTTGGCATATTGAATACGCCACGGGGACCTTGACAGGGCTCTGCTGTAGGTATACATACCTACCAAAAATGATCTTCCCAAGGAACTTTTATTTGGGGAGGAGTGTTCAGGTGGTGCTTAAGAACTCTGGGGCTTTCAGAGCATGTCCAGGCTGGCCAACACGGAGATCTGCGGAAGTGAGGGCACAGAAGCTCCGCGCCTTTTCTCCACTCCTTTCCCTTTGCACCTCTTCCATCAGGCTGTCCCCAAGTGAGATCCATAGTCACAAACGGGGATTTAATGAGTAAATGGGTTTCCAGTGTTCTCTGTTCGAGCAAATTCATCTAACCTCAGAAAGAGGAAGTGAGAGCCTCTGCCAGGAGGCTCCTGCCTGTAAGCATAACCTGAGCTTGAGTGCCTCAGACCCGAAGGTCACAGGAAATGCCGATTCTGGCCAAGTTGTGAGCAGCGCGGGGGAGATTCAGGTTTGCGACTGGCTGCGCTGCTGGTGATGGAGCACTCGCACAGCCCAATTCCGTCTCCAGGCAGAGAGAGTTGCCACACTGCACAGAACTGAGCTGAGAGCCCACTGGCGTCTGGTTACTCCCTGCTGGTATAGTGATGCCTCAATACACACTGAAACTGGGTGCAGGAATCCCGCACAAATACTGGGATTAAAGACATTGACCGTGGAATCATTACTCATAGAACTTCCCTGACCCTGCACGTGGCATGAACAACTCAGGAAATAAACTTTTATTTCTGGGACCCTGTCACCCTTTTATAATCTAGCAGCAGGGAAATGAGGACCTCACAACCTTCTCCCAGCTGTCGACCTATTTCATGTCAGGAAAATTCTGTTGTCACCTGTTTGGACTTTCAGGAACCTGACATAGGCATAAAAGAATGACTATTTAATAGTAGAGGAGACCCAAATGAACTTTCTAGGCCTGTGCTTCTAGTGACAAACATACATGAACATATACAATGTCAAACTACTCTTCAGGTGCTAAACACCCCTTTTGCTTACTTTCCTCAATCTGCTGTCATCCAACCTATATGTGTGTGTGCAGACTTAAAATAGCTTGAGTAATGGCTGTGGCTATGTTTAGCCCTGGGCAAAAAGGGTCATCAATTCACCTCTAACAGTGAGGGAGATTTGCAAAAGGTTCTTTTTCTGGCCTGAAGATCGGAGATTGCCTTGCCCATGTGGGCTGGGTCTGATCAGGATCCAGACCGGACCCTGGAAATGGATGATTCAACAGGGAGCCATAGGTCCAGTTCTTCTCCTGGGACAGACTGTGTCCTAGTTGGGTGTTTTGTTGGTTTTTATCTTGGGGATCAGCCTGGTGTGCTGTGGGGAGGAGCACGGCACTGGGGGATCATGTGGTGCTGGGAGTGAGCCCAGCCTCTGGAGTGCAAAGCATGCTCTCCAGCCCTTTCAGTTCGCTCTGGCCCCTGGCAGCTGTGTTTAAAAATGCAAGAAATATGAAATGTATTAATAAAAAGAAGCCAAAATAAGTTTTAAAAAAAGTATCAGGAGAGTGTATAAAACAAGATAGGGGCTGATTAAATAGTACAGTGAGTAGGGTGTTCGCCTTGCACCAGTCAACCCGGGTTTGATTCTGGGCATCCCACGTGGTTCACCCAAGTTTGCTAGTAGTAAGCCCTGATCATGTCCAGGTGTAGCCCAAGACAAAACAAAAAAAGCTAGTTAATTAGATGTGATTGCTTTTGGAATTTGGTACACAGGAAATAAAATGATTATTAGATGTTAGATTTTGAAAGATGGCAGAGACAAAGATAGTGGGGAGATACAGGGAGGTGACCCAGAACTGGAATGTGTGTTTTTGCGTGCAAGAGCCCCAAGTTTTATTCCTCTGGCACCACATGGTCCCTGAATACTGTCCCCTGAGCCCTGAGTTGGGAGTAAACCCTGAGCTCCACTGCCTTTGGCCCTAAATCAAGACCACTCACCCCTAAGAAGATACTGGGAATAGTATGACATGGGTCAAAACAGAAACACCTTCTGAACTTAATCTCCATGGTAAGCAAAAAAAATGATTGCCCATGTGGCTTGGAAATTCACTTTTCCTCATATTAGATGCAAACTTCTTTATCTCCTAGATTTCCACCAACTATAATCTTTCTTTAAATAAAAAACACTAAAATATATAAAGCTAATTTAATTTTAAATATATTTTACTAAATTCTAGACAACATATTTGGTAATATGTTATAACCATCTTTAATATACTTCTAAACACGTATGTACAAGTTAAGTATTTCTTAAATTTTAAAACTATGTAAACAAGACCAAAACCTTTTAAGCAATAAATTCATGATCATAAATGATGTCTGGACCCATTGTTACCGTTTTGTTTGGAGTGTTAGAATTTTGCCGAAGAGCCAAAGCAATTCTAGTGAAGAAGAAGATGTCTCTTCCCAACTTAAACTTATATAATAAAGCTATGATAAACAAGATGGTATGGTACTGGAATAAAGATAGAATCTCAGACAAATGGAATAGAATTTCCCAGAGATATTATTAGGTATAGAGCCAGATAATCTTTGACAAAAGGACTGTTTGATCTCATAATCCAAAATCATTTCCATACCCTTGGTCAGACTTCATCGTCTTGGGATGGACCTCCCGAGATAGTAATCTGCTGAAAATTCATATATATGGGTTTTGTGACTGAAATCTCCAGGTTTCTCCATGTCTGGATGTGCTACCTCCCTCCACCTCTCTGTTACTTCCGGAAGTCCAACTCACATCCACACCTCAAAGCAGGCCCAGTTTTTTTTTTTTTTTCAAAAAAAAAAAAAAAGCTCTACTCTAGCTGTGCCTACCTCAAGAGCAGTGATATTGTGTGACTGAAACCCAATCAAGAACAAGTTGGAAACTGTGTATCTCA